>NW_024067936.1:47500-300000 GCF_009389715.1 Phoenix dactylifera
CTACCTTTCTATTTCCATAAGTAGTCACTCATGTAATGGACAGCCTTCTAGCATGCCCCTAAAATCCTTACTGGCTTATATGATAATCCAGTCTTTTGCTTCAACTTTTATTATAATTTTTGATAGTTGCTGTTGTAAAGGTATCACCAAAAGCATGTGGCCATACTCAAGGACGGAAAGTGGTCTCAAGGGAGGAGTCTGTGATGCGCGTAAAGGCGGCTATTGATGCACGGAAGGAAAGTGGCTCTGACATTGTGATTGTGGCACGAACTGATTCTCGCCAAGCAGCATCTTTCGAGGAATCACTATGGCGATCAAGAGCCTTTGCTGATGCTGGGGCAGATGTTCTTTTTATTGATGCGCTTGCTTCAAGAGAAGAGATGAGGGCATTTTGCGAGATTACCCCTTTGCTTCCAAAAATGGTAATCTTTGTTTGCATATAATCTGATTAACCTTTTAATATAAAGAGAAACCTGGTGGTGTTAACAAAATCCAAACATGTGTGCATCTGTATGATCATTGCATGATAATATGATCAGAATTTTTATCTTTGAAAACACAAGGCACATATTTTTAGTAATGTAACAATCATGAATATTTAAAAGCTAAAGATCACCAAGGACTTTCCAGCTTACCATCCGTGTAAGATTGATGTGCTTCAACTTGTCCATAGCCTGAAGGAAATACAGATGTCTCACGTCTTCTGTGAAGGTAATCAACCTGCAGATTAAGTGGCCAATTCTGGAGCTACCTCCACTGTTGAGCCTGTTTCCTGGAGTTCTTCCTTTCCAGCTAATCTGACCCAGCTGGTGGATGCCAGTCTGCAGATGCTGTTTCTTAAGATTGTAATCTAGGGTTGAGCCCCCTTCCTTCACCAAAAGAGAGGGGAAAAAATGAAAAGGAAAAGCTAAAGATCTGGTATGGGCTTAAGATATGCTATTTTTAGCATAATCTTAACCAATTCAGTTTTTTCCACTAGCAGTCATAAGTTTTGATGTGTCGGTTTTCACTCAGTTTTCTTTGTTCTAACTGTCAATTCTCACTCTCTATTTCATAGTTTGCCTTTTCTCATATGACTGCTATTGAGATTGATGTGCTTCAACTTGTCCATAGCCTGAAGGAAATATAGATGTCTCACGTCTTCTGTGAAGGTAATCAGTCTGCAGATTGAGTGGCCAATTCTGAAGCTACCTCCACTGTTGAGCCTGTCTCCTGGAGTTCTTCCTTTCCAGCTACTCTGACCCAGCTGGTGGATGCCAGTCTGCAGATGCCGTTTCTTAAGATTATAATCTAGGGTTGAGCCCCCTTCCTTCACCAAAAGAGAGGGGAAAAAATGAAAAGGAAAAGCTGAAGATCTGGTATGGGCTTAAGATATGCTATTTTTAGCATAATCTTGACCAATTCAGTTTTTTCCACTAGCAGTAATCAGTTTTGATGTGTCGGTTTTCACTTAGTTTTCTTTGTTCTAACTGTCAATTCTCATTCTCTATTTCATAGTTTGCCTTTTCTCATATGAGTGCCATTGAGCTTGACATCAACCGTCAATCATTCACTTCGCATTTGAGCCAGTTTATATTGTCCCTAGATACTGTATCATGTCTCTAATACATACTGTGCCAATATTTTATTAGCATGGCGCACAAGTATTATATTTTTATTCTGCATCTCAGCCTGTATCAATGCGTCGTGCTATGTATTTCTTCGATCCATTCATACAGGTTATTATGTAGTGTTATGGGTTGTACCCTATTTTCCAATTTAGGCATGTGCTTGACCATATATTCTGGATGGTTTAGAGCTCTTCCATGTTATTTTTTCCTTATTCTTTATCATGAGAATTTAAGGGCCCAATTAATAGGTTGGACATGTTGGCTTAGTAGAAAACTCGGCAACCCACATCAAGCCAAAGCTTAAAAATCAATAAAAGCTCAATTATGTGGACTGTTGATGATTGACATGTTCAATTTAGCTTTGCATTGAATCAAGGTTTGCCATCTCAGTGCCGGATCTCGTATTGGTAACATCTTGGTACAGTGTCGGTATGCCTAATACGGGTGTCTGCTTGGCATACTAATGCTTGGTATGCTCTCCGTACCGTATATTGATTTCAATACCAGAATGGTATGGTATGCCCGGTACGCACCGGTTCCGACTTGTAGGGTGTACCATGCTTTGAATATTGAAGCTTTTATTTTCAGTTGTAGTGCCATGTTTTTCGTACAGCAGAAATCAGATGATCTAATCTTAAGTTGGGAGGTGTAGATTACTCCAATGACTTGGAACTTAAGCTACAACGCTATGTCACCAGTGAATCAATTGTGGGCCCTATCAAGGACCAGCCAATAGGAAACTAGATGAAAGAGAGATGTAAAGAAAGATATGTGCGTTTTATCTCCCATAGGTATTTAGATGCTCTTCACCTGTCCTTCTCTGTCCCACAATATGTAGGAGGCTAAAAATGATAACTCTGAGATTTCTTATATGTTGTTTGCTCAGTTCCTTTTAGTTTTTATGTTGCTGTAGAGACACTATGACATGCATTTGAGTTTTTGCTCCGATTGATGAGCATACACTTTTTTCTCCTCTAAAGCTTCAGTTTGCCCTTCTTTTTCTTTCTCCCTTTCTTCTACTGCCTTCTCACTGTCTCTAGAAGGGTTATTGCTGATCAGATATGAACTGAAAATCTGCCATAAAACCTTAAAAGCAGCACAATCTACAAAGGTGCTGCATGATAACTATGTTATATGAGCTTACACTGTACTATCATTGCTTCACTTCTGTTGGTGGTGCATGCCGAGTGTTGGCAAGACTAGTTTATGAGTCCTAACCAGCACAAGCATGATGCATGATAATCTGCTCCTTGTTTGAGTGCTATGTAAATGCATGCTCACAAATATAATGTATATAAAGGACCTCATTATAACATCTCGAACTGCTCTATACATATTAATGATGCCATAAATAAGCCGTATTTCTAACTTTTCTTAATATTTAGCTTGAACTGTGAAGATATCAAAGAGAAGCTGATTCTGGTTGTGAGGAGGCTGATGTGACAAAACTATGAGTCTAAGAATAATGTTGAAAGTTAAGTTACAAAAAGAAATGTTGCAGTTGTTAATCATTGATAGAATAAAAGCTAAGGGCCACAACATAGTGCTATTACTATATGCTCCGTAGGTCAGTGCACAGCAGTCTTGTCAGCCCCAATCTATAAATTAAATTTTTTTGGAGTTCTTGAATGGACATTTTGAAAAGAGAAAAAAAAAGACTGCTCTTAAATGTGGAAATAATGAAGTGTATAATAGTTTGATGTAAGACTAGGGTTGTCAATCTTGGAAAGCAGCATTTTGGCACAAAAATATGCTGAATCAGATGAGAGAAAGATGCTTCTCCCACCATAATTTTAACTATTACATTAGAACTTATTGGGCTTGGCACAAGTTGGAGCCTTCATTTTAAGGACAATGGGCTAAAAGAAACCGACAGACAACCATCAAAAGTCAGGCATCAAATATGTGGCAGTTCTACATTTTAGTTTTAGACTTTGGTGTTGGTTTGAAACTCTCAAAAATAACAAAAAAATAGGTCAGAATATTTTAAGGAAGCTCTGTCTTCATGAGTGGATCTATATATAGGTTGTGATGTCTTCCAGGTTATTTCTGGCTTGCGTTTGTTGAGAACCAGATTTGTTGCAATCAAAAGGTCTTAATGACCTAATCTGTCTTTCTTACTTAAAAAGGAACAACAACCATAAGGCAAAAACTGAAACAGCAATCAAAACAAGCCCTTAAAGCGTTACAAACAGAAGAGGCAGAGAATGAAAAGAAAAGGAGAAAGATAGAAGGATAAGTGATAAAAGGAGAGTAGTGCATGGATGTAACTAATAAATTGTGCCCCCTTTTCCTATTGTCAAAGCAGAGATACTAGCTAGGCTGACTAAGTATCCCTAGGTGGCTGGTGATGTAATTTAGACCTACAAAGTGGTCAGCCAAAATAACTGTGTCACCCAAATAAAGATAACATAAATTATTTCTATCCAATAAACAGGGACCAGTTAAAATTTAGTGATCCAAACATGATACTTACATATGGTTACCGATCTGCTCAATCTAGTGAATAAAGTTTTACCATGCTAGCTTGAAATAAATGTTAACTTACCGATTGACCCCAAAAGCTTAAGCTGATAGAGAAAGGATCAACAATGTTACATTGGGCTTAACACTCATGCAGCTCAGACGACATACGTGGAGGGACAACAATGGCTGAAATAAGTCAAGGTAGTAACCACAAGGACTAGAACAAGTCCAGATAATAACTGGACTGATTCAATAAATAATTGTCATAGAGGGAATTCAAACTCATGACCTTCAGCAAACCTGAACTCTGATACCATATTAACTTATTAATTGATTCTTAAAGCTTTAGCTGATAGGAAAAGGGTCGACAATGTTTTATTAAGCTTCCAAAAACTTATGTGAATCTAGAGTCCTGCATGTGTCGATGAACTTAAGGTGAAAGATAATGGAGTTGCAGGGTTGGGCAGCCCATGACCAAGAATCTTTCAAAGCGATGCTGGCTTCATGCGGAGAAATCAGACAGAAAACCATAAAAAGATTAAAAGATAGAAGGGGGGGAGGGGAGGGAAGAGGATGGAGAGAGGGTGAGAGAGGACTCAAATATAGAGGAGATTTTTATTGTTTGACAGCGTTTTGGAAGATATGTCCAAATTGATCTTCAGAATCAGTTAAGTCTCCAAACAAAAATAATACTTTGTCATCATATGCTATGTTCATGAAAAGTTTGGAGTGTTAGCACTGAAATTCACAACCAGCTTAATTAAAAAATATTTTCAGTAAGTAGCTGATTTTGAAGCCTATTTCCTACATAAAAGATCTCATTGACACTAACTGCTAAGCATTCTGGCCCGTGAACTTGTATTCTGACTTGACAGTTGACCTTAGCACAACATTCCTGTAAATTTCCTTTCCTTTCCCAGCTAATCATGGCCATAAAAAGTTGAAATATCCTGTAATAGACTTCTGATGTTATGGTGATCTTGCGCTATCACTGTTGGAGTAACTTACAATATTACGATGTCTATTACTTTAGTTTGTGGGGCTTTTACGAAAAACCCTCTTATGTTATTTCAGAGTACAGAATTATTGCTTTGCAGTGCCTAATTTGGAACCATAGTCGCTACAAAGGCGAGTTTTAGCTTAGTGCTTGTGAGATAAGCAATCTGTTTGACAAATCTTTTATTTCTCTTCAGAGTTCAGATCTTAGAAGTTGTTGCATACTCCCAGTTTAGCTATTTAGTTTCCAATTTTGATCAGTAAGTTAGTAGTGTACTTGATGTAGATCTGATCTGGCAAATGAATCCTGCGATCAGCAGGGATCCAAAACAGATAGCAGCTCTAAAAATTAATATAAAATCCATAGAATTTTCAGATTTCTGTGCAGAAAAAGTTCATGGAGAGAAGGACTTGCAATGCCAGATATCAAAACAGATATTTTTGTTGCATCTGTGGAAACTAGGCATTTGGCAGGTCTACAGATAGAACTTAACTATTTTTACCTCACTCCCAGGTTTTGGCATGACTATTACAATTTCTTCAACGATCTCTGTTATGTTTCCTTTTGAAAAGGAACTTATATATTTCTTTTCTGTATTGTGCGTTGCTAGTATCTTCTGGTGACTCGTTTGAATCTATTAGACCAAACAAAATTAATATGAAATGTTTAACTGTTAAGATATTCTCATTGTTAAGTATTCTTATCATGTTGTGCAGGCCAACATGCTTGAAGGTGGAGGCAAAACTCCCATTTTGAACCCTATTGAACTGGAGGAAATTGGTTTTAAAATTGTGAGCTATCCACTATCCTTAATTGGAGTATCGATCCGAGCAATGGAGGTCTGTCCCTTTTGATCTATACATAATTATTTTGTTCCCAGAATTTAATTTGAGTTAGAAATTGATTAGATCCAAAATAGAACAAGGCAATGCTATAGGTTGCAAATTCATGCTAGTGTTGTTCTCATTATTCTTCATTTTTACAAATTTAGATGCGCACCTTTTTTATATTCTAAAATTTATAATTCTTTTTCATTATTTTTTTGGTTCTTGTTGCTTCTGTTTTGGTCTTAGTTTACCAGCAGCTCCAAAAAAAAAGTGATTTATTGGTGGTCTTTTAACATTCTGTTTGTTTTTATGTATTTCTGGTAAGCAGTCCTGAACCACGTCTGAATACAAGTTTTATCCAGATTTTCCATTTCGAGCAGTGTGGAAAACCTATATCAATTTTAATTTAATGACATTAGTTTAATGTAGCTAGAGTTTTTATATTGAGTAACTAGGAGCTAAAAAAAATTGTTTTTTTAATTGAGTTATGTTTTATGTGAGATTTGGTTTACTCTAATGAAGCAAGCATAAAGCCCAGTCTAGCTGTGAAATTGCTTTTGGAGAGTTTCTTTTCATCCAGTCAAGGAGTATTCTTTTCATGAATAGTTGAAGCTAATCACCCATGGGTGGTTGGATTATGCATGCTTTATGGATCATGATCATGCAATTTGTGCTTGTTTAACATATAATCTAGAGTATCTAAAACTTGGATACCTGGATTAATTAATTGTAAATAGTGTTGTATGGAAGAAGACTAATTGGTTCCTTTGACTGTTTAAATCCTCTGAGTAAAAGTATTTCTTTTCCACTTCTTTTTTCCTAAACAAACTTCATGTGAACTTAACTGGACATCCGTTTGGAAATGTGTCAATGAATCCATGGGCCCCTTGGTGAAATGGATATTCTTTTATAACTTTTACAATATCACTCTTCTTCATGTGTAGGTATGTTGTAGTGAACTTGTTTACTTAATTAATCTTTTCGATTGGTATGTCTGTTGTTATGGTTAATGGCCAGCTACTAATGTGAGCCTGGTAAAAAATGCTAATGATATTGCTGCCAGCTATTAATGCGAGCTAGGTAATATGGTTTAAAAGGAGTATGACTTTAATTTCACTTTGTGAAAAGAAAAAATGCTAGTGATATTGCTGCAATACTGATAACAAAGGTTGGAATGCGGAAGGAGTAATTTTTCTGGATCCATACTGGAATGGGATGTAAAGCTTTTGATAAATGAAATTTACTGATTGGAGTATCAAGATATTTTGACAGGTCAATATACTGGAAATCAAGTAACTCTACATTTTTTATCTATTAACATGCAGGAGATAATGTCCTTGAAATTCCATAGCTTGCCACCATACGTTTCTTCTCCATGATGACATAACATATGTTTTCTGACTTGGGAAACTAGAAGTCAGACTGCCTAGAATGCAAATGAGCCAAAAGAGCCTTCCTGGTACCTTTATTTTCTGGGGTAACAGAAACTTCAATGCTGTGGTTGGACTAGTTTTCGGATCTGGTTTGTGATAAAGTTTATCACTATGACTCCATTCATTTGGAATAACTCCCTAGCACCCTGCATGTTTTTCAGAATAGCAAGGAAGATTTGCCCATTTCCTTCAAGCCTTCGATGGATGATTTTCTCTTTCTGATTTTTATTATGTAAAGTGCTCAGTATATGTCAAAAAATAAACAACTTTTCATTTCTAGGATGCACTTGCTGCCATAAAAGGTGGTCGTGTACCTTCTCCTGGGAGCTTGCCATCTTTTGAAGAAATCAAGGACACACTGGGTTTCAATGAATATTATGAAGAAGAAAAGCGATACAGTATCCCTCCTCCTCAACCATCATACAGAAGAGGTGAGTGCTAGAACTCTCATGTGCTGACTGTCCAAATCTGCTAACCTGTGCTCTTTTCAAATATAGGCTATTCTCCTGCTACCAGTACAAGGCCAACAACTCAAGAATATCCTGAACAGAGAGAAGACAGGCCAAGTGATCCTGTTGTTGAAGTGCTAGCCCCATACGTGTATGACAACTTCAGTTCAGGTGATTCGAGAGATCGTATGTCTGGAATATGGTCTCGTACACTGAGACTGAAAATCACTGGAAGGAATGGACTTGAAAAGCTCGATGTCAGAATTCCTGTAAGTGTTTTTTTTTTACTTTCTAATAAGTAAGAAAAAACGGAGCACTTGCTTGAATACCTTGGCCTTCTTTGGCTTCTGAGTGACATGTCATGTTTTCTTGCTTTTAACACATCCATTTAATTATGCTCCAGATCCATGCATGAAATTTTTATATTTCGGCAGTTCATGCATGTATCAGAACATCACATAAGTAGAAGTAATCTTTTAGTTCTATGTTGAATTTATTCAGTATTACATTGTCCATGCATTATTTGGTATCAAAGTGAATTTGTTCACCAAAGTGAATTTACTGTTTATGTCTGATTCATTCTTCATTTTCAAATTTATGAAATTGAGAACTGGCAATGACATGATGACATGACATAGTTTTACAGACTGCAGCAATTAAGCTAAAAAGGATTTTTATTTCTGGGCTGATCATCTTCCTAAACCATGGAGGTGATAGAATTGGCTTTTGCTCCACCTTATATGTGAAAATTCCAACACAGATAGGAGGAGATATAGAATACATGAATTTATTTTTTTGTTGATAATGACTTTTTATAGGATTGCCTCGATGATAATGATAAATTCAAAGGTACATTTGAGGAGATCATTCAAGATGTTGAGGAATCATTTGATCTAAATAGAACTTTAAAGAGAGAAGTTTTTCATCATGAAGCAGCCATCGATGATACACCCATCTTAAAGTCTCTAAACCTTGCGGATAAGTTGGATTAAAATTTATCCAATCAGCATGTTTCTTTTAATGTAATCTATGGGGACCATTTTCTCAATGGATTGTCCATAATCTATCTGCATGTTTTCTAGTGTATCCTTCGGTTTTCGAGGGTGAGCCTTGATGCATTATGACTTAGAGGTCACAGGTTTGAAACACGGAAATAACCTCTTTATATATGGGGGCAAGGCTGCATACATTCAACTCTCATACCTTGCAATAGCAGGAGCCTTGTGCACTAGGCCATTCTTCTACATTGTCCATGTATTTATACGTGTAGACTTCCCTGTAGTCATGCAGACATGATAGATTCCTGAATTCTCTTTTCTAAAGAATCCAGTAGTTATGTGTCAATACAATCCCAAAACTTAACAAATTAAATTCGATTCATCTATGTGCCATCAAAACTGACATCCTTGTCATCTTAACTGGCAGAAACTGCATACATTTGCACAATTTCCAGCATGAGCATTCATCGAAATAATTACATGCTTCAAATAAGCAGTCATGTGATTAATTTTGTTAGAACAATTGATGATTTGCTGTTTTACAACAGGCCGGGTTCTTAGAAGGAATGTCAAGAATAATACCAGGTATCATAATCTTGATCCAATACTGTTCCAGAAAAATAATTTTTGGAAATGCCAGAACTCGATGACAATATTTCTGTTCAACAGGCTTGGGAGGTGTTAATATCATCGAAATGTTAGAGGATGCCTCTATAGAAGCGGGTGATGGCCCTCAAAGTGGGAAGATACTGCTAGATTTTAATGATGCAATGGGAGATAGGATTCAGGTGTTCATTGAATGAGCTGAACTTATGAACTAAAGTTTTGGTCCTCAGTTTGCTGTGGGTATTTTCTTCCGATCATTATAAAAGTTAATCTTATGTATGCTTCACTGCTGACAGCACATTAACTGTCACATGTTAACCTTAGACGCAGCCATATGATCCTGCCAAGATATGATGCCAATTTTATTAAATGCACATGGGGAAAGGGAGGGGGATCGCATGTTTGCCTGGTAAACATTTAGAAAGATTGTTGTACGATAGACACCAGATGAATGAGAAATTTTGTGGTTCTCCATCAGGCACCGCAGTTAAGTGAAGCTATGGTCTTTACTTTATCCTTATTTTCTTTCTTTTGATTAAGATCATCATTCATTGATGAATCTATAGAATAACTCGAGGAAATACAATAGAAGTACTAAAACTAAGAGGTGCTTAATGCCCGCTTTTATATAATTATTTTATGGTAAAATGGGGTACATCTGTGCTTCTCAAGCCGTTGTATGCTGAATTTGATGTTGCTAATTTCTTTCTTTTTTTCTCAAGAAAATCTTGGTTGATGCTGTTTTTCAGATTATTTTTTCATTAATTTGATCATTCAGATATGAGTCAGTCTGATTGGGCATTATATGCTAAGTTGTTCTAGGTGCTCTCTGATGAAGTATTCATAACAAATGTATGACTTATGCAGTCATTTTAAGGGTGACTTGCCAAGATAGAGCAAATAGTGTGATTGGTCATATACTTAATTAAACCATGTATAACATATGGTGTCTTTATGCCGTAGACACCCCATTTTTTGATGTCATCTACTGCATTCCTGAAGTCTTGATCATCACCCAAGGCATGCACACTGCATATGGCCTTTATTTTGCCCACCTTGGGTGCTCTGGTTTTAGAGGTTTGGTGTCTAGATCTTCTGATGCCAAATGTCATGGCATCAAAATGCACCAGGGATAATTTTTTGGTGCAATGGCGTTCACACTACACTAGGCTGTGAGTACGCCCAAAACAATCATAATACAAAACATACTCTAGTGCCTACGGCACGTGATCAGAAATTTCTATAAGACGATTCCGGAGTGATGTGCTGCAAAGGAGGCGACCCAGTCTGCAGCATTGTTCGCCCCCCGAAGCACATGCGAGGCTCGGAATGAATCAAACTCTTCCACAAGTGGCAAACATTTCAGATTAGTAGGTACAGATCTGACCTGGCATGCCCGCTCTGGATCCAGCCGTTTACTGTGGCCAAGTTTTCTTTTTTCGCTCTCTCTTTTTTCAACCTTTTTCTTTATATACATCCTTTGTTCATGCCTCTCATGCATGCACATCCAGCCTACCTATTATCTTTTTGTTAAAAGATTTTTATCAAGGAGCACAGAGATTGTATCATACTCAATTCCTCCAACGCCATCTCTCTTGGTATGTATTTGATGCATGGTAGTGATCACTTTTAAGCATACAATTGACCATTTTGCTATACCATTATGGATGACTTAGAATCTTTTGTTTTCCTTTTATAGTCATTCCCATAAAGACATCTACGTTGAGCGTCTCTGACCCAAGGAGGAAGTACTCATATTTACAACTCCAACGGTTGGAGGAGGTATCTTCATCCAATTAACCTAAAAATAAATGGTACATACTAGATATGCTACTAGAATAGGTCAACTCATATCAGCTCTCACCAATTAATGCATTTTTTTCCGATAGATACACTATTGTCACATATTAGCAACATAGTCTGGTATGAAGATATGGAGCATATATCATACTACTAACCTTAGTAAGTCGATATGAAATTAGTCTCTGTTCTTGCACAAGCTTTATATTGAAAATCAGTCCCTATCTGTCTAATATCCTCGTATAATCATCGAAAGCTCATACATTATCAAATCCCTATCATATGATATTATGGCTCATCAGAACCATGGATAATGTCAGACACCATATAATTCGTTTGTATGAAACTTTTTTAAGTGATTAATTATTATTAATAATAATTTTATCAAAACAATTACTTCCAAAACTTAAAGTAACCATCTGGGTCCTATGTCTTATGTTTCTAATTATGTCTTTATTCTAATATGGATACTATACCATATGATGAATTTCATGTTGGACAGCTAGACTCATATCTAAATGCAGTAAGCCATTATGATCCCTATCAAGGACATAGTTTGGGTATCATTATTGATACATGAGTTGGCTGTAAATTTACTAACATCCAGAATACAGTAAAATGTCTCGTTGTTTAGATCAAAGAACCATTTGCAAGCTATGTAATCTGGTTTGCATCTCAATCTTAGACAATTTTTTTTTGATGTAAATTGCCAATGTTGATAGTTTAATGTGATCGCACATGAGGTCTCAATGCAGGGTTACCACCTCAATAAAAGAGAATCTCCATATAGTTACTATATACCTCAGCAGTCTCACAGGTGCGATTCCCAACCTTACCATAGCCATGAACATTTCAAACACTTAGGAATATCTGAATCCTCCTGCGATAAATATTTCGACCACCGATAATTCTCCTGGAGTAGTTATGGATTCTTTTCTGGTTTTAAGACCGTGAGAAAAAATTCGTGCATTATCCCTACTCTAACACTTCCTATCTTGCGGGAGTTATGGTTGTTCATTTCCAAAATTATAGTTTCCGTTTTCTTTCTTCTTTTTCTTCTGGAGCTAGGTCTCTCTTTTTGTACCAAAAGAATAATAAACCATCTAATCAAGGAATTTAAAATGGCTCTCCATAACGGTGGAATGGTGTCAAGCTTGTGATCGAGGGACTTACAAGCAACTCAAGTGGGGTGGGGAGGGGGCTAAGATTTTTTTTTTTTCCAATACATTCTCTTCTTCCTAATGTTCCAAACTCCATTTTATGGTATTATGGAACCCTATTCTAAAAAATAAGGTACCATGAGACCCACATGCTATTTTAGGCAGGGTTAGGCCCCAATTCTGGTCCATGCTAGTTACTCTATATATTGATTGAGACTTCAAATTTCAGTCCATGAGGTTATTTTTTTGATCCCATAGTAGGTAGTTGAGCTGCTCCACTAGCAATCTTTACTACTTTGATACATGAAAAATTGCCTTCTCCAAAGATACCATGTGTTTTGTGTTCACTTCAAGAAAGAAGAAGTGTTCTCTTTCAATATGTGTGTGTGTGTGTGTTCTTGTTAACGTACAAAGGAAAGATCATATTTGTTGAGTGCACTTCCTGAACGAAGCTTGGCTTTTATAAGAAGCTTGCATCAAAAATTTGTTTGGCTTAATTCTTATATAAAATCCAGCTCAATTCTATTGGATTTTCCAAATAGACCCTTAAGAGGAAAAAAGAGTGATCCTGATTTTGGATTACCTAAATTATAGTTTGAGCAGTTCTGGTTATTTCTAGCTATAGCCATAGCAAACATACAATATATCCTTTTTGGGTCATTATGCATCAGCACAAGTAGCCTCATTTTTCTTTTAACAGAGAAAATGGAGGACTAAAAACTGCACCAGCTTCATTCATAAAGCCTGGGTTAGAACTGGATTTGGTCAAGGACAATACCTTGCAGCCAAATTACAGCGACTAGTCTAATTACTACATGGGATCGGTCCAATTAGTGGCTACCCATTTACTAGATTATATAGATACTGTAGCATGCCAAGGAAGCATTTCATCAGGGATGAGATAGCTTCAATGACAACCTACATGCTTCTGACCTATGATATCAACTTTCCCATGCGGCTTTTCATTTTACACCGCAGGGTAACTGATCAGTTGTCCCCTTTTGATGGATATACCAAGTGAAATTTTAGATGACATGAGATTGCTGATACCAAAACAAGAGATTAAGGTACCCAACAATTTTTGGGTCCCAAATAACTTGCTACTAGAAAAAGAGCCATCAACTATTAGACTTTAACCCCTTCCTGGAGGATAGGGTAGCAATAAAGAATGCCCCTAGAAGTAGCCATGACATATATTATGACCTGATGATTTTTTTTTTCTCCATAATGGTGCCGAAATTTCACTATAAGCTAAACTAGCATATAACCCATGTGACATGCAAAATATGAATTATTTCTTTTTTTTTTCTCAAACCTTCTTCAAATATAATATAGTAATAATATAGCACATTATAATATAATAATTAGAAGACTTCAATAGTCAAATTTGCCCTATCATTACCGGCATTCATATGACAAACGAAGAACTCTGCAACTCTTGTAATTAATATCGGTGCCATTAAAATTGATCTTATGCAATATGCAGGATATGAATTTTTTTTCTTTTTATTTCAACTATTTTTGAAATATAGTATGATAATATAACAAATTATAATAAATAGAAGGTCTCAATAGCTAAATTTTTATCGCATTCAAATAATAAACTTTAATGAAAGCTGACCACATTGATATCCGTATCACTAATACAGATATTCATGCAAATAAACCGAACCTCTATTTTAGATACATATAACAAATAATAGAAGAGGCCAAAAGAACATATAGAACTCTGAAAAATAATTCAAGATTAATATACATATGTGCTTATTAAGATTGTAGCATATGCAACATAATTCTTGATATTCACATATCGTATTGAAATTTATTATATATGGATACTATACTGGCTTAGGTGTTTAAAATCATTAGATTTTATATTGGAGTTAATACCACAATATGACACTTCCATTAGGTGGAAATATTAACTTACCATATTAGTGCATCATGTTCTACTTTTTCTGGCGACGTGTCACCATACTATATAAAAACAAACAAGCAAAAGCCAAATTATATGTATCATCTGTATTTCCCTTCTAAAGGTATCAATATGAACAAGGACAACCACCTAACCAAATAAAGATCAAATTAAATAAAAACCAATGCCTAAAAGCCAAATTATTGGAACCATCTACACTCCCCTCTAGAAACATATCAACACAAACAATATCATCCATCTAATCAAATGAAAGGAGACCCATGATTAAAATAACCAAACAAAAATAAAAGCCAACAAGCAAAAGCCAAATTATCCAAACAATATCACAGTCGCGTCTCTGTCCGGATTCTGGACTCGTTCACACGCTTCCAACGAGCGGCATATCCCTCGCACATGCCTTTTCGGCTGACGGCAACGGATCTCCCCACGTGTCCCGCGGCTCGGGAGAAGTCGGCCCACGCTATCCCGTAGGGCCCGGCTCTAATTAATTAGGCGCTCGTAACTCGTCCCCATCAGGATATCATATCCCGGACAGCCGTCTCCGATATCCTCCAACTCTTATACCCATCCGACGGTTGATATCGCTTACCGCGGCCGCGGTATCTTACTGCGCTTCCGCGCCTACCCTCCCGCTCTAGAGAGCGCTCTCCTTGACTGCGAGGTGGACAGTGCGAAAGGACCGACAGCTGAGGCGGCCTTTTTTAAACCCTCGGGACGGATGCCCTTCTCGTCCTTCTCGCTCTCCTCCCTCGCGAGAGAATTTTCTCTCGGACGCTATCTTCTCGGAGATTTCTCCCACCGATGTTCGGAGAGTGCGGGCTCCGGCTGCCGTGCCTCGGGCGCGGGAGGCGGCGGGCGGCGGCGGCAGGGAAGGAGCTGGAGCCGGTGCTGCTGGTGTCCGGCATCGGGGGATCGGTCCTGAATGCGAGGAACAAGAAGACCGGTCGGAAGATCTGTGTCTGGGTCCGGATTCTTCTGGCCAATCTCGAGTTCAAGAAGTATGCCTGGTCCATATATAATCCGGAGACTGGTATCAGCGAGTCCACCCCCTCTTTCCCTCCCTCCCCCTTCTCTCTCTCTCTCTCTCTATCTCTCTCTCAAACTCGCTGATAGGGTTGGAATTTTAGGACCTGTTTTGGTTCTGTGAATGGATTGATTGAAGAGGAAAAGTAGCCACTGTAGCTCAAGTTTGACGATTAAAAAAAAAATAGAGTTTTTTTTTTTTGTGCTGAAAAAGAAGAATCTTCTAGGATTCTTCTATTGGCTAATGAGAATTAAAAGTAGACCCCAAAAAGGGGTGGGGACAGGCATGATCGTTATATTTATTTTTCTGCTTTTCTACTTCCCTGAAAAAGAAGTATGTAAAAAAAAAAAAAATCCTTTTTGGAGTTGAACTGAAGTATTTTTGTGATCAAATTAGTAGGTGGTTTGGTTTGGCAGGATATGTAGAGTCGCTCGACCCGGATTATGAACTTGTAGTTCCTGAAGATGACTACGGCCTACATGCAATCGACATTTTAGATCCATCATGGGTAAGTTGGATTTGACAATCAAAATTGATTGTTTTAACCAAAAATAAAAAAAGACAATCAAGTTTGATTGTTGCAAGACTGCACATCACAAGCCTAGGAAATTTGGAAATTGGAGGTTATTGTGAGCGATTACCTCATTTGTCTAATTTGTATTGCCTGCTGTTCCTATCTTCATCCAACTTGATTGATATATCATATATATCATCCTTATGTTACTAGATGCTTGAAACTATTCTTTTTTCTATTGTGATATTGCAGTGGGCTAAATGCTTGCATCTGACTGAAGTGTATCATTTCCATGATATGATCGATATGCTTGTTGAATGTGGATATGAGAAAGGAACCACCCTGTTTGGCTATGGTTATGACTTTCGCCAAAGCAATAGGTAGGATATTGGTTATTGTTCAATCTGTGCTTGTTGAAGCTAGTAAATTATTTTCAACAATATGCGAGACAATCTATAATTCTATATGTTTGTTGATTCCCCAAGCTAATGAGTGAAAAGTGTGGAATGTTTTTATAATCAAATGGTATGTGTTGTCGACAGAATTGATAAAGCATTGGATGACCTGAGAGTAAAATTGGAAAGTGCTTATAAGGCTTCTGGAGGGAAAAAAGTGAATATAATATCACATTCTATGGGTGGATTGCTTCTTCGGTGCTTCATATCATTATACAATGATGTGCGTATTTTTCCATTTTTACCTTTGTCGTATAAAAATCACCGTCATTTAGTTGGTCATGGTTATGGTTGTATACAATAAGGACTATGCAATACTTATACAAGTGGAATGAAGGTATGAACTGTTTTATAATTTGTCAGGTGTTCGCAAAGTATGTAAACAAGTGGATTTGTATAGCATGCCCCTTTCAAGGTACCTATTTAGATCGAAAACTTTCTCTCCTCTATTTCATTTTATACATTTAATTAGGGTTCTTAATGTCTTGTGGATTATGTAAATTTTATTCCAAAGTTGAATTTACCTAGATAAATTTGTAATTGATTCTTAATTTGGGGCTGCTTTTTAACAGGTGCTCCTGGATGCATCAATGACTCCCTTTTAACTGGTCTGCAATTTGTTTATGGTTTTGAAAGCTTCTTCTTTGTTTCTAGATGGACGATGCATCAACTGGTAATCTGCGTTACCTGGACTCTCGTGCCCACTTCCTAAAATCCATGTTGGATGCATAACCTCGTCTGATATACATCAGATGCTTGGATACTTATAAAAATTTATTAATTTTAGTTTTTAGAATCGGTGGAGAGCTGATCCCTCCCAACAATTAGTTTGACCTGCTATACTATTTTGCTCTTTTTAGAGTTGGTTAAGAATATACATAGTAAAATAATTTTACAAATTGTCATTTTCCTAAAATTTTTAAGTTAACTAGGAAGTTTGGATGAGGAACATGCATTTTGGAAGATCTTAACAAATAATATCTTAATATTTCCTTTTATAAAATACTTCAATTATATATTTTAGTTAAAAAAAATTTTCTATGTGTCTCCATATCTCTTTTATTTCTCGTGTTGCTGAGCCAGACACTTGGACATGTGTCCAAATCCGATTCGTGTGTTGGTGTCCATGCAACATTGCTGGCAATTCCCTAACTTGTAAGTTTATTTCATTGTGAACCTAAGGTAGTATAGAACTATACGTGCAAAAAAAGAAAAAACATGATAATGCATCAATTTTGAAGGAAAATCAAGCTGCAGCTGCATAATGCTGATCTTTCCTTTAGTTTTTGTTTTTGTTTTAAGATCATGATGAGTTTCCACTCCATCACCCAATTTATATACATAATATATTCATGTCTATTTGCATGCATGTCGGCATGTGCATGCACACAAATAGTGTTTATTTCTATTTAAATCTGCTTGCTTAAGTTCTGATACAGTTACTGGATATCTTCTCAAGAGTTTTGCTACGTTTTTCAAAGATGCCAGCTGCATATCTGTCCTAAAAGCGTAAAAACATCTTCTTTGGCCCATTGTATATCATTAAGTTGGAGAGAAACCTAACATGATCATAACTAAAAGAAAGAGCTTTCATGTTTTCCACTAGAAACATACATGAGGAAAATAATGCTTAAACAAATTTGTTGGAGGAATAACTTTTCATGTTTAAATCATGACATCTGACAGAGAGAGCTAACTTAAACAAATTGTGCAGAGAAATATACCATGCACAATGCCAAAACTAATTTGTTGAAGATATGTATCACTTCTGTGAAGTAAGACAATGTCAAATGAAACCATTTGATGAACTTTGCAGTTGATTGAATGCCCATCTATCTACGAAATGCTGCCAAACCCAGACTTCAACTGGAAGCAGCAGCCTGTGATTCAAGTCTGGAGAAAACCATCTGAAGACAATGAAGCAGTCGAGTTGGATGTCTATGATTCAACACAGTGCATCTCTTTGTTTGAAGAAGCTCTAAGGGATAATGAGGTATGCATTGTCTGGCTTATATAAAAAAGCCTTTCTAGACCATTTGATGCAGATATATATGACTAGTTTCAGTTTGCTTATTGTTTCTAGTCAGTTGTTTGCCGTCTCATAAGTCTAAAACAAAGATTAAATGTTGAACAATGTCTTCTGCAGAACAAGTTAAAACTCCAAGAACTTAACAAGAGACAGAACTTAAATAAGCTATATTATGTGTAATTGATTAGCAACTAAGTTAATTATATAAGCTATCATTTTGTTACCGAAAGGGATAGTGTTTAGTAGGACCTGCATTGGACTAGTTCATGTGATCATCAATTTCGAGCATCCTTTGAGCTATTCCTAGATATTTAACCAATGGAATGTGACTCTGCTACATTATCATTAGCATACAGCTAGCTATTCCTATCCACTTCTATTAATGAGGTCCAACTTAATTGAATTTCTTTGTTAATGTAACTAACTATGGAGGGAGTGCTGTTGAAAACTGAGAGAAAGAATAAGCAAGCAAAATACATGTAACGTTTTATCAATTGGAAAAAATCAATTTACATATATTTGATCATGTTGAGTATTGTTGGTGAATATTGCAAGGACGAAGATACTTGAGATGATACATGGCCATATACATTATAGTGCATCAGATTATATGGAGTGTTTGCTAGTTGGATGATCTTTAGTCCTCCTTTATCTTTAACCGAAACAGTGGTTTTTTGCTCGATGATATTTCATATTCAAGTTAAAACATGACTTACAACTAAAGTTACGTATTCATGCATTATTCTTACATTGCAATTTGATATGCCTCTAGTCTAGTTTAGTCGGGCTATTACATCAAAATAATGATGATTTAAGAGGTGGCATGTACAATCAATATCATGTTGGCTATATATAAACATGCTATAGGAGTTATGTATTGCATATGCCAATCTATATTATGTTTTGACCAAGGTCCGTGGAACCGATCAAACTGATGTATTGGTGGGGGCCGGTACCGGTTCGGAACCGGTACCGAACCGGCCAACCGAAAAAAAAAACCCGAGTGGCATTAAATGCCCACGCGGGGCCACATGGGCTCGTGCTCGTGCGCGGTGCCATGTGGGATTGCTGCCCCGCATGGGGAACCGCATGCGGGCGCTGTTCCCTGCATGTGGAATCGCGCGCGGGCGCGAGGACGGCTTTTTTCCCCCCCTCCCTTCTTCCTTCTTTTTGAACTCTCTTCCTCTCCTTTTTTCCCTTCTCTCCTCCTTTCTTCTCCTCTCTTTTCTCCTTCTCCCACGAGCAAAGAAGGGGTCGGAACCGCGAGCAAGATAGGTGATCCTCGTCGGCCTGAGGGAGGAGGTCGGCCCGAGGCCCGATGCGACAAGTAGGCTTCTTCTTCCTCTTCCTTGCTCTTCTTTCTTCCTCTTCCTCTTCTTCTTTCCCACGAGTATCGGTGCGAACCGGTGCGGTTCCCACCGGTACAAGGCAAAGAACCATTCGGTTTCGACCCCTTTAAGGTTTGAACTGAATTTCATGGTTATACCGTACCGGTGGAGGCCGGTGTTGGTACGGTACAAGCTGAACTGGTCGGTTCAGCAGACCTTGGTTTTGACCCATTCTGTTTGCCATGCACTGACCCAAACCCATGGTCGGCGGAACCATCCCGAACCTCCCGGTTCGGGGCATCCCGAGCTATATCGGCGACGGACTGGGACGGTTCCAGCAATCAAACCGAGATGCTGTCGCCGGAGGATTGAAGGAGAAGGACAAAGAGAAAGAGAGAGAGAGAGTAGGGGAGGGAGGGAGTGAGAGAGAGAGGAAGAAAGAGAGACTGGCCAGGGGCCGGCAGGCGGAGGCCAGGGAGACGCGGAGGTGGAGTTCCACCTCTAGTCTCTTGTTTCGTTCGAAATAGAAACCCGGAGGGAGCCTGTTTTATTTTTGCAGATTTTAAGTTGAAGTCGGCAAACTCATTGCCAATTTCACTTAATTTTTTTTAATATATTTTTTAAAATTTTGCGATATTTAAGTAAAGTTGGCAAACGATTTATGGACTTCACTTAAAAATTGTAAAATTTTTTAGCGGCCAGACCTCTGTTCGAACGAAATAGGGACCGGCGGCAGCCTCCTCTTGGCCGACGCCAGCCTTCGTTGACCCTCTGCCACCCTCCACCGGTCTCTCTCCCTCTCTTCTCCTTCTCTCTCTTCCATTCACTCTCTCCCATTCACTCTCTTCCCTACCTCCTCTGCTGCGTCAGTACAGGTTCGGCCCGGCCCGGCATGGCGCGAGTCTGTACTGACTCGTACCGCTGGACAATCGACATGGTGTTCGGTACCGGCACAATAGATCGTGCCCAAACCAATACATATCTTTTTCTTGGAGTTGAGCTCTAGCACATGACTGACTACATGACTAATATGACACGGGATAATATGAAACCATATCATGCTAAATTGTATTGTGCATATTATGATGTACAATGGTAGTCGCTTGTTGGAATATTGTGGCACACTTTATTCTGATCCATGATTCAAAATATGGTCCAACTCTTAAATACTCGTGCAGTCTAATAGAGTTGGCAAACCAATTTAGTCAGAAGTTTGCTCATTTAGTAGTTTCCTCCATGGAATTGCTTCTTGACAAGATATGCTTGTCATGCCTCAAAATGGGGACATAATATGACCATGCTACTAAGGGGTACATCCCATGATAACACGAAGCCAACAATTATAATCTCAAATAAAATAAAAAGTCCAAATCCATCATCCATTAAATAATTGAATAAATGTTAGTTCAGAGTGGCTAAATCTAAATTTAAATATCAAAATCTATAATCTCAAAATTTAAAAATTCATCAATTATAAATTCATAGTCTATTAAAGAACTAAAATTTTGTTACAAAATTGCCAAGCTTGCTAGCACGAACTCCAAGCGTAGACCATTCTTCATTTCTAGTAACCCTATTTATCTAGAAAGAGAAAAAAATAATAAAGAGAGATGTGGGCTACACAGCTCAGTAAGTAAAACTTATACCTCCTTATTGGATCAAGCATAAGTTTTTATATGAACAATTCATCATTAAAGAAAATAACAATTATTTCCAAATGTGGCATTCATAGTACAATATGATAAAGCAAGTTTAAAGCATATCATGCATGCTTAAATCATCAATATTTCACAAATGTGGTTCCAAGTTTGTATTGCAAATCAATTCTTAAATTATTCTTTTTGCTATATAGCCATATCATAGTTTAAAGCGTTGGAGCTTTAAAAATATTTATACTTTTTCTTAAAATGTACACATAAATAGATGAAAGAATACTAAATGGCATGGTAAGATTTGTGCTTCATAAGCATGTTGTTTTCATTAAAAATATTTATGGAATCACTTTTCATAACAAAGCATAATTTTCATAATACTTATGTTGATCTTTTATTTCAAAAAAACATGATATTATCATTGGCAAACCACATGTATGAAAAACATAATAGTTTCAAAATTATTAAGGAGCAAAGATCTACTTATCTCTTTCGCTTTGAGTCTTCAAAACTCACTAGGCAAATCGGCTAAAGCTATTTAAAGCATTAACAGCAAAATTAATTTCTAATCGATGACTTTAATAGGATAAAAATAACCAGAAAAGTGGATGGTTGGCCAGGCGTGTGACAACTCTGGGTGAGTTAGATCTTAAATAATTCGATCAGTGAATCATGAAGCAGTGACTCGATCAAGGCCAAGTTTATTCGACAAGGATCATCAATAGTGGGTTTTACAGACTCAACAACGGTCGGGATGATCGGTTCGACAAGTTGCCCGGGCACCAAGGTAGTTCAAAGCCTTTTGTAGGGTCAACTTGGGTCCATAGGATAAGGAGGTAGGACTCTGTATTGGGATCCATGGGTCTTCTTTGATCCATGGGTCTTCTTATAGAGAGAAAGAAAGAAGAGAGAAGAAGAGAGAGAGAGTCTTCTCCTCTTCTAAAAGAGGAAGAGAAGCTGGGATCGCTGGGGACTGTGCCAGGGGGCATGGTCGGCTGCTGGAGGCGGTGGACAGTCAGCAGTGGTAACTGGATGGCGGGAAATCAACGAAAAAAGCTGGATAAAATAGGGGATATGGAGATTTTCTTTGTTATGGAGGCTCATAGGGAGGCCGAGGAGTCCATCCAGGGGTCCAGCATCAAGAAGCGGCGGCGTCGGTGGTGAAAAAAGAAAAAACTCAACAAAAACTGGGGATATGAACATCGAATCCTTTCATGGTCAATTTTTAGTGAATCTCTTAGCCAGCGGTGGTGTTTTAGGACTGTGGAAAGGAGATGAAGCAAAGGGATGGAAGACCGAGGCTTTACCTCGCCTCCAGCAGCGTTTGCATCTTGAATTTCTTACGGGTGCGGTGCTAGGGAACGACGAGCTCGGAGCAAGAAAGAGGAAGAAAGAGGGAGAAAGGAGGAGAACTCTCAGTGGTAGAGGGTCATGGAGGGCTGGGAAGATGTTCCTATAGAGGACTTCCTAGGGTGCCGTGCGAGTCCGGCGGCACGTGTCCGGCTTTTATTTTCCTTTTTTTATTGTTTGGGTGGAGACTTGGGTTGACTCAATGATGGGGCTGGTCCAGTGGACCGAGCCACCACACTACTTACGCTCTCTTTATGCTTTAAAAGGATTGTATCATTGCTCCGGCATCCCACTATTATTATAACTGACTCAATGTAAGAATGACTATAATGGACACGTACCAGAGCACCATGGTGCACACTACACCATTGTTTATACAGATATTAAAATACTTCAAATTATATTAGCAAGCTCCATGCAGAAAAAACCTCCATCTTAACATAACCCCAAGTGTAAACTGATCCTTCCAAATAGACGAACAATCACTTTGTACCTGAATATTTTTTTCTTTCTCAGTTCATACTAGCTTTCCATGTTTATGTGAATGCAATCTTAAAAACTCTCTTTTTCTTACATTTCTATTATAATGAATCATTAAACTTCTCACGACTTTACCGGTGCATTGGTAAGTAAGGAAAATTGTGTTTGATTTGCTTAAAAGGTGTATAAAACTTTGGAATAACCTCGAGTAAATGTCTTCTTACAAAACTCATCTGAATTTGATACATTTTTTCGAAATTTGGATGTTACTTGGGTACCAATCATGGAGGATGTCAAAGTTGTAACTGATTCATTTGGAGTTGAGCTTTTTAGAATTGGATAGTGACATATATATGTGTGATATATATAAATTGCATAAAATTAAATCCTTAGTTTACCCATGCTTATCTATTTCATTCTTTGACTTCTCATTGTAGCTGACGTATAATGGGAAGTCTATTGCTCTACCATTCAATTTTTCAATCTTCAAGTGGGCTGCCGATACTCGCCAAATTCTTGACAATGCTCAATTACCAAGCAGCGTTGGCTTCTATAACATATATGGGACATCATTTGACACTCCGTATGATGTCTGGTATGTAATTTTAACTAATTTTTTGTACTCTAGCCTTAAGGAAATGCTCATATGACTCTAATTTTTCTTCCAAGTTTCTGAAGGCCATTCCCTATTTCATTTTATTAATTAAAGGATCATGTTTGGATTTCTTGAGATTCTTTAATTTTTGCAGCCATTTCATGACCTTATCTAATTGCAATTTATCTTTCCTCAAAAAAAAAAGAAAGTATATCAGCATATCGCTTAGTTTGTATCCTCAGGTCTATTCTATTGTGGCTCTCAACTTGGCATCTAACAGGTTGGGCTTACCTTTTAGTTTCATAATTTAGGCCTGTCTCGTGGTTTGATTGCTGAGTGACCTCTCCTGGAACTATATAAGCCTGTATTAATCCCATAACAACCCAACTAAGCATGATAATTGTTTCTACCTTTGCTATTCTGTTGCTTAGCATGGGCCTTTAGTATGTTTCTTTTAACTCGATTTCTTTGGGCTATCAAAATATTGCCGGTTTGCAAAGGCTAGAATTGACAATGCATATTGAGCTGACTGAGGCCTTGGCTTGTAAAAAAATCCAGGGTTAGCGTATGGACACCTGTGCATAACACTCAGCTAGGCTTGTTGACTGCCATATTTGTCATGTTTAGTTTTGTTTATAAGGACCAATAGTAGCATTGTAATATAGTAGGAGTAATATGAATAATGAAAATTTATTATATTAATACCGTTTTGAACCATGTGAACTGCCTTTCTTCAAGCAGGCAGCAAACCCATTAGAAAATTCTTACATGTGGTAAACATTGGAAGCTTTATGCGTCAACTCTCCTACCACTCATGCCTATCAAAAGTCAACAAATCCCTACTTTCTGTAAACAGGAATTTCAGAATATGTTACTACCTTTGGTACTTAATGGAAACAGGTATCTGTACTTTAGTTTTTTTTTTTCTTTTTCTGTTTTTTTTCATGGTTGATGTAATTCCCTTATAGGTTATGATTGCAGAAGAAAATGTCTATTCAGTTTCTGTAAATTTTTAGAAGTCAAAGCTGGCTAAACTTTAAGGTTAGTGCTTCTCTTCTTCAGACCATGTGTGAAACAAATGAAATTACAAACTAAGTCTATGAACTTATCCTCAGAAGGGAGACCATCTTTTTCTTCATTTTTGTCATTAGTGTTCCTTATTTCTGAACTTTTTTTTTCAGAGTGAGGTCTGTTTTCAGGTTTTGGTGCGGCTGAGTGTAAAGCTGCTCCAATAATGCTCTCTTCAAACATCTTGTGCTGTAATAGTTTGTCAACTTATATACTATAAATGAAAGAAATAAAGACTATCTGTAAACGGACTGTCAGTTGGCATGATAAATATGACATGGTAGGAGTACCAGTCCCTTACAGCATGTGGCATTGCCACAGTATTGGCTGCATGTCAGTGCTTAGTATGCAGCCATACTTTTGCAAGCCAAGCATTTGCACAACGTGGTACAGTACGTACTAAGCAAAGGTCATGCCAGGTCGTCAAGGCACTATCACATGATGCCCTTATTCTTAGTTTGTATCTAACAAATCTACTAAACCTGTGACTGCATAATTATATTCATGAATCATACCAACAGCAGTTGACTGCAGCTGATGATATAACAAAAAAACAAATACAAGACTTGATTACGGGAGAGAAATGATTATCTTTGATGACAAAATAAATATGCACATTGCCAGGAAAGCATAAAATGTAACAATAATACAAGCTTATGATCTTCTGATAGAATGCACTAAATTTTATTGGGACAGTCTTCATCTCTTTAAATACTTCAAGGCTATTCTTTGCATTTATAAAGTATTGGTTGATTGGAGTGGAAGGTAAGTCCAAAGATTTGATCCAAAACAATCAATTGTCTTATTTATTATTATGTAAAGAAATAGTTTGCAAAATGCATATTTATATTTCCAATTTCATGAATGTAGGTGAGGTTGCTTATGCATCACTTTAGTCACCACAATCCCTAGTATAATTTTGGTAGCTGCAACTTGTAACTCTACTAGTGCAAGTAGTTCCCAACCCTCTGGTGGAACTTTTTTTGCATCTCTCCCCCAGCCAACATACATTGTATACCATCTTGGCTATATTTAACACAGCTTATCAAAGTCCAGTCCTCTGGGATTGGAACACTAACACAACCTTATGTATCTATGAAACTCTTCAAAGGGAATTAGTGTGAGACTTTATGATTGGTGAATGTAAGAACACGGTTACTTTGTGTATACTGCAGTATAAGCGTATAATGGATATCTTATATTTCTCTTATTCTGTTGTTGATGTATAAATACAAAAGTCTATAACATTACTGTGAAAATATACTGATTTCAGAAAATGGTTGCTAATGCTAGAACAGCCAGTATTTATATTGATGTGTTCCTCGTGTATGGGAGGAGGTAAACAGCCATCTGAAATGGTCATGTTCAAAATATTGATTGCTGAGAATTTGAGTAAACAGCTTTTGTGGGTTTCATTCCATTCTTTTTCCAATTCTACTAAGGAGATTATTCTCCGCTATGTGATCTATGTTCACAATAATGTTCCCTCCAGTTCCTACAATGATAATCACCTACATATTTCTCTTTAAATAATTACTTGGTCTGTTGTTTCCAGTAACCCATATATAATTGACTTGAGATGACTGACACGTAATTATATCTTCACAGTTCCAACCTTTCCCCCTTTCAACTCCTATCAACTATTAATATTATGCAACATAAAAAATTGATACTAAATCTCTCAACTATCCTTCAAAAATTTATTTCCTCTTCTTCACCTATTGCATAAAAATGCAAAATGTTGAGCCTAATGCCCACCATGACAGTTTAGGGAATTAAAAGACTATTATTGCACTCCTTTTTTTGAACAGTGCATTTCCTTATAGGGAATAATATCCTATTAACTTACAAACCAAACTCCATAAACTCTTTCTGGCAGACTTTTTTTTGTATGTTCTTGCATGTTCAGAAGTGATCTGTCTGTTCTTATAGGTTGCCAGTCTGTCATGCTTGCTTTTATAGAAGTGATGCTTATTTTTCATTATAATAATCATTAGTCGTAAGCCTTGTGCAGACTATGTGAAATTGCATTTTCAGATAATATTTTATAGGAATTAGCTAAAGTAAGAATCTTAACATGCTTCTACTTGTTTGTTGCAGCTATGGATCTGAAACATCACCTATTACTGACTTGTCAGAAATATGCCACACCATGGTATCTGATACATCATCTCTTTATAATTTGTGCATATTAATGTTGTTCCAATCATTGATTGTAGAGATATCTGAATTCTTGATGGTTGGTTCTCAGCCTCAATATACTTATGTGGATGGAGATGGGACTGTTCCTGCTGAATCAGCTAAGGTAAATTTTAAATAGGAAAATTGGGTAATGCATCAAAAGAAGATGGAAACTTTTCAAAGTATGAGAAAATAGTTGTTCTCATTGATGAAAGAAATTTGGGCTTAGTCATATTTAAACTATAACCATAAATTGAAGTAACATTGCATGCCAGATCGAACCAGCCACATGGTTCCATATGCAACTTGGTAGTGTGCCATAACTAAACGTGGTATGACATCTCAGTTATTCTGTACCAGCACCAACAGGCATACCATGTTTGGTACAGTACCATATTGTACCAGTAAGGTTCCAGTACTGGTGACTGTAGCAGTACATTAAATATTGAGTGGTGCATTTTGGGTCAGACTGATACCAAAAGCCATTTCTGATCCGACTAAAGGCCATCACCTGTAGTTAGCCACACCTGTAACCAGCTCCTGTTTTTCGACCAGTATTGAGATACTTGTAATATCTAGTTCTCCACTCCTGCTCATACATTTTTAGTCTTCCTAAGGTGTGATTCCTGCAATTTCATTCTTCTTGCTCTTGGATAGCAAGTAGCTTCACTCCAAATTAGATGAGTTATTGAAATGTTCAGCATGTTGTTTTTCTTTCTTAAACCACTGCAAGACTCAAGCCAAACCTGAATTCTTAAAAAAACCATACTTTTTGTGCTTGCTTGCATTAAGTCATTGTCTGAAAGTTTCAATCATCACCGACTGGCTTCTAAATTCTGGAGCATAGTCAATAATGTCTTGTTACTTGTGAAAAGTGCAAACATGGGCATTGCATGATGGAGTGACAAGTTAGGTTTAATTTGACATAAACAAGCCCTTCTCCTCACTGAATCTGTCCCAGCTAAAAACTATCTTGGTCACCTTGGTCCTTCATTGGCCAAGCAAAGTTTTGATTAGCTTTTCAACTCTAATTGATTCCTCAAGGAATTCATGCATATGAAATCATATGATCCAACAATAGTGGTTTCAAAGCTTTCTTGTCTCTTGAAAGGATTCACTTCAGGTTTGCAGAAAATTGGCCAAACTCAAGGATATTCTATGAGATACCGCATATTGGATGGTTAAAAATCATATATAACAGTAATCCATCCTAGGAAGGCATCTCATTCTTGGTCCAAAATGGAGAAACTTTAGAAACATTGCAAAAGCTGTTATTTTCTTTTTTTTAGTTTCTTCATATTCTGCAGCATCATGCATCAGTATTTTTGAATCTTGATGGTGTGAAAATTGGCTTTTAAGAGGGTTGTAAACATGGTTTCAGAAACTGCCAGAATTGGATGGTACGACCGATGCCATACCGTTCCGGCTTGAAACTGGCACTTGTAGAAGCTGAAACCCTGTGGATTGATACAATCCAGCCATACTAGTCCATACTGGTGCAATCCTGTAGCTCTTTATTTTTTTTTTAAAATCCATCAGTATTGGTACATATCGTCGGTATTGGTACTATACCGGATACAATATTGTTCTAATGAAAAATTGGTTCAAGATTCAATACTAGTATTTAAAATCCTTCTTGTAAATCATTCTTGATCCTTATTGTTGGACACTTGATCTCTTTGCTGTACTTTTCCCTTATACTGGTTTTTTGATATTTAATTTCTTTTCATTTTTCTTTTTGATTAGGCTGATGGATTTGCAGCAGTAGCAAGAGTTGCAGTTAAAAGTGCCCATAGAGAGTTGTTGAAAGACAAGAGAGTGTTTCAACTTTTGAAGCAATGGTTGGGTGTGAACGAGAACTCGCAGCATTCCATGTCAAGTTCCAAAGTGATGGATGTTTCTATAGAGCCAATTCCAACTCAGTTGTCTACGAGGCATCTCTTATAGTAGTCGTGAATGCTCCTTTTGAGTCAAGTGATGATGTAACACAGAAATCTTGCACGAAAGAAGTCAAGAAGCTGAGACGTGCTTTCTTCAGGATATCTTTTGGTGCGTGAGTGGTGCCTGCACGAATGTCTCTCACTATTCTTATGAAGGGCAGTGTCAGCTTACAGAGTACTGGTTGGTGAAAACGCAAGTTTTACAGTAGTTCTCACTATGAAGCTTTGATTTTCCACATATTGATTGTGGTCATTGCTTACATTTGCTGTGCTGAAATGTTCGTTATACAATACCTATCAACATTTCATTCTTGTTGGGCAGTACAACATCCTAATAAAGGCCATTGTGCTGCGCGTAATAAATCTGGAGTTAAAACCTCCTTATTTGTGTTGGTAGCTAGATCTTAATTCATGACATGACCATATGGTAGAGTTAAATGTTCACAAAGTTCAAAATTAATCAATATCATTCACATCTCTAGAATATTTATACCCAGCAATTGCGAACCAAACTCATAATATGTATAATGTTGCTAAATGCGTTTCTATAATTTCTGTGGGTCCTTGTAACAGTTGTTGAGTGTTCTTCAAACCGAAAATAATCATCATCAAAAATTATTCAGTGATTGCTTGAACAAAACCTAAGCTTGAATCAAGTTTGAACTAAGCTCAGCTGAAGCTTGAATTGATTCCAACTTGATAAAGAGTACCAAACCACTTGAAATAAGCTCGAGTTTTGTTAAAAATTAAATTGAAATTAGATCTGATTGAATAATAAACAATCCAAGATTCAACTTAATTTTAAAATTTGAAATTGATTTCATGCCAAACTTGATCAAAAGTCTGATAAGGCTCTGCTTGATTACACCTGCTAGTTGTTGTTGTCATTGTCATCGGGGTATATTTTTTCAACCAATCCTCGCCATCAAATAACAACGTGCGTGGAGAGGTACTTAAGAAAATTTGGAACGTAATTAAACAATCTTTTATTAATGAAATCCTTTAGGCAGGCTGTGGCCATTGTTTCAGAAAAAAGCAGGTAATCAGGATGGCTCCCGCATTTGGCCTTTTCCAGTCTTTTTTTATTTGGCGTTCTCATTGAAGCCCTCCCAACGTTCATCTCAGTAGATCTCTCCTACGAGCCTCCCTCATCTCGTTGTCCCGTAAGACTATAAATTTGCCTAGAGAGCCTATTTTGCTCATGATCTATTTATTTCACTTATTCTATCTCCTTCGTTAAATTTTTCCTTCATCTCTCGCAAGTTGTTTCCAATGGGAAGGCAGTGTTCGTTTTAATCTATATGCTTGCTTTCTGTAACATGACATAGAGAATTATTAATAAATTCGCTACTGAATGCGAACTCAGGCACCCATTTAATGTATTCTGGTGCAATTTAGAATACATGTCTTAAAGGGCATGCACAAGCGAATGCTGTGAATGTTGTATGTGTGTATGTGCAGTGAGTAGAGAGAGAGAGAACTAGCTTTAGCCACACTCAAGTAGCCAAGCTCGGATCCAGTGGCTTCTCTGGCCGTTTGGATCAACGCACATCCTAAAGCAGCCTGAAATATTTTTAATTTGTCAGGTGATAGTCATATGGTGTTATGTCAAATAATGCAGTTAACAAAGATAAACAGCAAGATTGCCGAGAGTCATTCAAGTAACTTGAAGGACCCGATTAATTTTTTTTTAAAAAAAATAGAGCAGAAAGTGTGACCCAGGGTCATTAAAAAAAAAAAAACTTATCTAGTTTACAATAGGACAAATGAGATCACTAAGTAAACATCAAGCAATATTGCTTTTTGCTATACTGGCCGATATTTTTAAGTTCTCTTTTGGTCTATATCAGCTGAGACATTAGAGTATCTCAATATAAAATACATTGATTTTAATCTCAATCACAATAAACTGGTATCTAAGGCTACAAATGGGTCGGGGTTGATCTGTGACCCGACCCGACCCGCTTAAATCTAAATTGACCCAGTTTGAAGGACCTGTGGGATCGAGCCAGATCTTAAAATTGAACCCGTTCCATTTTCCGGATCGGATCTGAGTTCACTGAATTTAGACCCGATCCGGATCTGTAAAATTATTTGGGCCTGCGGGCTACAGCGGAGGTGCAAATATAAGTTCTAAAGCTATAGATGAGTTGACCCGAACCACGCCTGACCTAGACCCAAATCGGATCCGAATTTTTTGGATTGGGTTCGAGTTATATATGGACCCGATTTGAATAACTCATTGGGTCAAAAATTATAGCGATAGACCCGATCCAACCCATTCTGATCTTCTATCGAATTGGATATGAATCCAAAATTAGAATCCGAACAAGAATTCGGATTGGGTCGGGATCATTCATGACCCGACCCGACCCATTTGCACCTCTATTGGTATTTTAGATTGCTTCAATCCCCTGAGATGACTATGAAATTCAAGATTAAAAATCTTGCTTTAATAATTTTTTCTTCAAGGGCTCAAATCCTTTTACTGGAGCAAGATCCACCAATTGATATTTATTGTATTTTTTTAATAAAAATTCTGTGAAGTTAATTACAATATACTCCATGAATCGGAGACAGTTTAATTAACTGTCACCCACATATATCCTATTAACAAATTTAAAAGATGAGCTAAATAATCAACCGCCTCTTCTTCACATGTAGACACTATTTTCAGAAACGGAGTTCAAGAGATTTCATCACATTAACTTTATACTTGTTCGATTTGAATGCACATAACTATTACCAGAAACTGAATGTCCAAGAATGACTCACATTACAGCAGCTACAGCAAGGTGAATCTGTGGAGATGCATGAAGGAGGAGTGGAGGACCCATCTTGAACATTTCTACCAAATGCACACATACATAATGACTATCTCGACCCTTTCCATTAACACATCATCAAGAAATCACTTACAGAAGCAGCCAAGGGTTTGGAAGCATGTCCCTGGAACAAGGAACCTCGACTTAGGCAATAGCTCAACTCATACCCCAGTGCCGTTTATATCTTGGCACCAGCATGTCCAGAACTTGCCGGAGAGGGTCTGATTGAGGTCTTCGATGCCATGGTCCTCGTCCTGTCCCAATACCACCCATATCTAAAGATCTCATCATTAGGATGCATGTCCAGGCTTGACATTGCCAACTTGACTCGATCTAGTGACCGCCAATTCCTGGCAATGGAGGAGGTTTTTCACCAGTTCATGCTACAGGCAAATCAGCTAAAACACAAGTGGATTATAATAAAAGGAAGAGGCTAACAGGATACGGGAGGAAGTGGACATAGAAGAAACAGCCCCTAGAGGCACAACAAGTGAAAGATTTGTTACTTTTTGTATTATTTATTTATACCGTGTTCTTTGTATTCATGTTCAGTGACAGAAACTGAGCAACATAGTGAAAAGTTTTTAAGTGTTCAAGGAATCTAAAAGATCAGGTTGTTTAGTGGAGTAGCAAAAACCAAAAACCGATCATTCAAAATTTGAAAAATCTAAAGGATAATCTAGATAATTGAAGAAAAATTTAAAGATTCATGGTCTATGAAAAAGAAGAAAGAGACTTTGAAATCCCTGCCATGTCCCATGCAACCAAAAATTCAGATACCTGGCTGTCAACATTACATCTCCTTTTATCACAACTTGCTTACATCTGTAAGACTGGTAGCCCCACTGTCAGACATTATGTCATCCAAATGTTAGAACTTCTTTCATGACAACAGCAAATAAGTGCATGAATGAAAGCCTTAAGATGACGCCGATGAAATAGTGCAAATTCACATTTCAAAACAAAAAAAAAAAAAGAAAAATTCATATTGTTTGTGATGCATGCAATCACCTGACCTCCTCAGCCCTAGGAAGCACAACTTCAAATTGCATGTCGTTTCCATATCCAATAATTGTTGGATATTGCTAGCATACATGACAGTTACTTGAGGATTCTAGCTCTCGAAATTAGAAAAAGGACTATGGATACTTCTCATATGCCCTAGAATACTTCCAGATGTCTCTGGAGATGACGAATAGGGCTTTCTTTTTTCTTTTGATACTGGCTTACCTCTAAATGAAGGAAGGTTAATTTTAGTGTATGATGTCAATATTAATGTTTGGAGCATAAATTATGGCCTATAGATGTGATGATGACCAAAAAACGAATTTGTGTGGCTATTCATATTACTGTATGAAGTACAGACTGTTATCATGACAACCCAGTATGCTTTATCAATGCTCCTCTTTTTTTGCATATATGCATAGATTATATTTTTTATTTGTATCCCAGCCTTACTGTATCCTATTTTTCCAAGGTTTGTCTTACCTATAGTTACATGTTCTATCATATCCATATACCATATTTGCGTTCATACATTACAAGCTCATTCCATATTATCAGGAGCATTGACCAAAATTCTGCCCGTCCCCTTTCGATTGCTCAACTAAATTGTGTGGCTTCTTTCCTCCTTTGCTCTTGACAAATGTTTCTTTACCTTTTTTGCAATCTTGAAGGTTTCGTGCGTGCGTGCGTGCGTGCGTGCGACTGCATATATATTACCAACAATCCAACCAAAATTCAGTTTCTTCTTTTTTCCCTTCCCCAGTCATATTTGTCATCTCTCTGCTTGCTCCCAATTTGAATAATATTTTCTGTTTAACAGTAAAGATGAAGTTTTCATTAATAGTCAATAAGAATACAACATTTGAGCTCTGTTGCAAATTCTTTTAAAATATGGACTAAATTGGCAAGGAGATTGAGGAAGTCAGGACGAATCAAACCACAATTATCAGTAGATATATCACAGGGGGTATTTGTGGCTATTATATCCTTATAGTAAAGTAGGTAAGAATGTTAGAGCCGATAAAGATTAGATAATCAAGTAATGGTGTTGTTTAGTTTAAAATATCTATTATTATCTTACACAAAATAGCTTAGTTTTACAATTATATATAAATCTTTCTTACCACCTTAAGTGTTTAGTAGTCTGTTTAAATGCATAAAACCATTCAAAAACTTATGAATGAAAAGCATCAAAATAATTTGTTAGCATTTGAACAACGACGTCCACAAGTAGTTCATTGTATTCGATAATGGTTGCAATTCTAGTATTCTCAATATAATTCATTCTTAAGCTTATGGCCTCCTGAGGGCACTTCAAAAATATCATTCACAACAGTAGGAGACTCTTAATGTCATGAAAAGTGAGAAGAATTGTAAGATGAACAAGGGAACCAGTTGAACTTGAGAAAGTATGGTTTATGTGTGCTGCATATTGGATTAGAATTCAGAGCCTAGCTTGGGAGAAGTGATCAACTCCAATGATCACAATCCACATAAAGACTAGGAGCGCACAGCATTGCATAAGAGATGAAGCAGCTGGTATCAGGTTATAAAGATTAAAATATACACTAAGTGTAGATGCAAAGAGATTCATCCCAAATAGTGTGACACCACTCATGTTTTAGGATCACAATATTAGAATGGCCGAAATTTACCGACGGTAAAGTCTTGCTGGTAGAAACATTCTTCACCCCCAATGGCTGTCCTGCCACCAGCACCCAACTTCATGCTGGCAACACCATCATCCCTTTCCTCTTCCTTTCTTTCCTCATCTTCCCCTGTTCCCTAGGTTGGGTCTCGATAGCCCCCTAAGCCACCAGTGCATTCAGGTAAGCCGAGTGGGACCTCTAGTTGAATCGGGTCAGGTTGGAATTGATCTTACTAGTAGAGACTGACTTGGCGCGAACGCAACCGACCCAAATTGACCTATTCTGCCATATGCTTTCCCTTCATGGGTTCAATGCAACTTCAAGATATAATCACCCATGCCAAATATCCTAAAACTAATTATATGCCCTGTGCAATGTGAGGATTTGAAATACTGCTCGCTCTAGAAATTAATGAGTACAATAGGCTGGAAGATAAAGTTAGCTTAGTAACATTTGTAGAAGGCTAGGGTAATCTTAGGTGCTTTAATAGTGATATTAGCAAGATTAGCAAGGAAATAATATCTTTGAGAGCATATTTCCAAACTCCATTGGGTCACAAAGAAGGTAATACCATATAAAAGGCAATGGTAGATCCACGCATCCAGAAAGCCTAACGATTGGGAGGAAAAATTTGGAGCCAATCGTGTTCCCAAGTATCAACTCTCCAACCACTAGTAGTATCACATCCAAAATGGTTCATAAGTTTTTCTAGGGCCTGTGCAAATGAAACAGCAAATTACATAGTACTTTGTGTGAGAACAGGGATAACCTAATAGTGTTGAGGTGATATATAAATATTCCAGCCATTGAGATCCACTTTGATGTGCCTGAAACTAGCTCCTTATTAACCAGCTTTAAGATTCCTGGAAGAAGAGTACTTGAGATGAAATAAATGCTAAATGAATTTGTAGTTCAACATGACTTAGTGAGAAGTTTGGCCTTCAAACTTATTGTGAAATCTTCTTCTTCAGATAAATTTAGATCTTAAAGTTTGTTCTTCCTAGTAACAGAGATCCAGCAGGAGAGAGACTGCTACAAAATAGAAAAGAGGAGGAAATATTAGAAGAAAATAGAAGAAGTTTCAGAATAATAGAAGGGGAGAAAGAACAGAAGTTTGATTTTTTCTTACTGCACTCAAAATAATTCACACAGGGTTCGACAATCACCCCTCATAGCTCTACCCTTCTTCATTGTGGACTGGGTAGAGGGAAAGTAAAGAAACCTCAAAACCAGGAACATGTCCATGGTGCTTATCCACACTCAAATCAATCTGGTGCATAAAAATTCAAGTTTTTATGTGTGCCTTTTGCTTATTTTGATGGTTCATGGTTCTTACAGGGCAATCAGATGTTCGACCTCAGAGAAAGGTAGGAGAAACAACAACAACAACAACAGATCAATGAACAAGAAGAGGTGATAAAAATACTAGAAATTGAAACTAAGTTGCATATACATTTGCAACAAATCTTTATCAACCAAAATGAAGTCAAAGTAGAACGCCCAAACTTACATACAGAATCATCTAGAGATAATGCCCGCCGGAATGATCGCCGTTCTTCCCATTATTCCCCACTAGGCTCTCCGGTGACTGCTGCTGCTGTTGCTGCTGCTGCTGCTGCATCACTGGGGGCGGCATCCCCCCAAGCCCGCCGTCACTCCCACCGGCTCCGGCACCAAGGAATTGGCATACTAGCCGGATCAATATGCCAATCATCTGCATCTGGGACTGGCAGGCATCAGCATGCATCTGCATCACCTGCTTCTCGTGCTCCATCTGCATCCCCAGCAGCCTCTCCCTCCACTCCATCTCCTCCTCGTCCCTCCTCTCCTCCATCCTCCTCCTCCACCGCCGCTCTCTCCTCCTCTCCTCCTCCTCCTCCTCCGCCGCGTCCGCCTCCCTCCGTTGCTCCCTCGCCCGCCGCCGCCGCCGCCTTCTCTCCAAGTCCTCCGCCTCCCTCGCCGCCTCCCGCTCCCTCCTCCGCTCCTCCCTCCTCATCGCAATCTCCCCCAGGCCCGCCACTCTCGACCCGATAACTCCCAACCTACCGCCGCCGCCGCGACACCGCTCCTGCCCCAACCCTAACCCTACCCCTACCTCCTCGTCCTCCTGCTCCGGGTTCTCCCCGGCGTCCTCGAAACCCTTGAAATCCTCTTGCCCGCCGGCGTTATGAATCTGTTCTCCGTCCTCTTTTTCCTCGTCCTCGGCGCCCAATTCGGGCTCCTCCAAATCCTCCTCTTCGTCGTCGTCGGAGGAGACGGCGGAGGAGTTCTTGGGGGGCTCGAGGTCGAGGTCGCCGAAGACTTTCTTGTAGAGGAGGAAGTTGGGCCAGAGGTGGACACCCTGGTCCCAATCGAAGCCAGCAGCGGAGGCGGAGGCGGAGGAGGAAGAGGAGGGGGGAGGTAGGTGGAGGAGCTTGTGCTTGACGTTGAGGTACTGGTGGCGCATGTTCTGGATCTTGATGGAGACGTCGCGCCAGGACCAGCGGAAGGGGAAGGCGACGGGGTCGCGGTGGTGGTGGAGGGTGTTCACGCGGTCCGCGATGGGCTGGAACTTCTTCTCCCGGGTGCGTAGCTTCGCCAGGACACCCACCGACAGAAGCCCCGAGTACTCCCGGATCAGCGTCGCCTCCTCCTCCTCCTTCCACTTCTTCCGCTTCATTTTGTTTTCTTTTTTCCTTTTTTTGTGGCCGCCGGCTGCTCGGCTGCCGCCTCCGACGAAGAGGACCGACGGACGAACACTACCTTGACGCTCGAGGTTTGCAGGGTCGTCGCCTATCGGTTGTAGACATGGCAGTGGGTTCGGGTTGTATCTTTCGCGCGAGAGGATGATTGGTCTTCTTTCGCTACAGATACCGTTCGATCATGCTCCGCACAGATCTCAAAATACTATAAACTTTTTCGCTACGTGCACAGATCTGAAAGTGGCTGCTGTGCGATCTAATGATGGATTGTTGCAAGAAAAGATAAATCCTCGTTTTGTGCAAAAGACCCCTATCCCCCGGGCTACACCTACTCTAGCTCTAGGCCTATCCAACTTGCTGGGGAAGCAAAAGGATATTTCTATATATATATATATATCTTGATCTAGTTTTATTGGAACTAATATATAGAGAATTTTTGTAATGACTAATAATTGAATGATTAATAATAAATTTCTAATAATTGAATGTTTAATAATAAATTTTTGATGGAGGAGAGTGGGAGAAAAAGGGAAGAAGAAGGAGAGAAAAGAGAGTGTGTGTATATATATTTATGTCGAGTTTTATTGAAACTAATATATAGAGAATTTTTGTTATAACTAATAATTGAATGATTAGTAATAAATTTTCGATGGAGGACGAAGTAAGAAGAGGGAAGAAGAAGGAAAAGAAGGAAAGAGAATAAAAGGAAAAAAGAAAAAGAGAGAAGAAAAAAAGAAAGGAGAAGAATTGGAGAAAGAAAGCAACTCAATATTCTAAAATTCTAATAAAAATCTATTAGAAATAAAACACTGAAGTTCTTACAAAATTTTAGTCCTAATAAACATAATAAGAATATAATTCTTTAATTTCTATATTTGCGCTTAATGGGAAGTATGCTTAGATCGCTCATCGGATGGTCCTCCGTCAATTTTTATAAATGGAAATCCATCTTTACCTATATAAGCATTTGTTAGCTATGTATTGATTTGCATCCTTTACTATGTCCAAAGCTCATGAATGTAATAGGGTAGAGGTCCATGTCCTTTCTCAACATACAGAAGGTGTTGAATATCAAGAAGTTCAAATCATAAAATAACAAGTATTTTTATCTATTGTTTCATTTTCTTTTAGTGAGAGAGAAAGGGAAGAATTGCCCAACCAAGGTAAACTAACCTTTTCTTCTTCGGTGATAAAGCTAAAAGATACGTGTTTATAACTTTGTAGTAAACAACAAAATGGTCATCTTCATGGACCTACTTAAGCATAGACATGAAACAAAAATAGACTTGTCCATGACATGAACTACAACCATCTAAAAACATTGCTGAGAATCCAATCCACTACCACCATTGCTAGGTGTTAAGTGCTTACATGTTGAAAGACTTAAATATAAAACCTCTACAAGAAAAGGAATGATGTGCTTGTAGCTAGTGAGACAGTATTTAGTTCACTTATCTAGCTCATTTGATTCATCGCAGAAATAAGTTGCAAGTTTCCTTCAAATATATTGGAATTTGTACTTTCATCCAGCATTATTTCGTAAAATTAACATTAACATTTCAAGGGAGTCCTGCTAATCATACCAGTGATGAACCCATCCTCTTTATTCTATGAATCAAGCTAGTTGTGTTAAATTAAAATACTCACAGTTCAAATTAGATAGGTCTCTCTATTGGTGATTTCGTTTTTCCGGTTCTATTTGGTTCTTGACATGTTTTGAATGGAAATTAGAATTCAAGGAGGAATGATGCTGCAAACCTTATTCAAGAGAGTTGTGCTCTCTTCAATCCACATGTTAACATAAATCTCAAGGTATCTATGTGATTACAAGAGTTGTGAGATCCAAATTATGAATTGCTTATAATCTAGATGATTGACTGAATTGTTTGTAATAATTACTCAGGCTAATGCACCATTCTAGATTAAAATTCAGGATATCTAGCTTATTTAGGATTTGCTTAGGTATTTCTAAATGATTGAATTGAAAATCATGTAGAATTTGTAAATAGAGCCATCTATTTAAGCATGACTTTATCAACCATATACCCCTCAACTTAAATGGCTATACCTATAGAATTAAGCTGAAAATTCTGTAAGATTCATAGATTGAGCCGTTGAATTAAGAATGATCATGTATCAACCATATTCGACCTAGTTCAAATTCCGTTAGAAGAATAAGAGAAATTTATAAATCTTTTTCCCTTCATACAATCTAAAATTTAAGATCTAGACTGGATTTGAGCAGACTCTTAAAAAATGCAAGCTCAATGGGCCAACAGGCCTGATTTTTATAAAATTTTTACCCAAATTATGTGGAATATCCAAATAAGCCCTTGTAGATTTTTTTTTCCTTATTGCAACTCAAAAGCTATAGAATATCCAAATAAACCCTCATAATTTTTTTCTCTTATTGCAACTCAAAAGTTAGAAATTTGGACAGATTGTTAGAAGATAGAAGCTAGATTGGCTTAAAAGAAAAAGAAAAAAATATTTTTTATACAATTTTGGGTCCAATACCCAAGCTCATCGAGGTGAGACCGCTGGACAAATCCCTTTTTGCTTTCCCGTCCCCGTTCTAATTCGCTGTCCTGTGGATACGCACTGACTTCCACGAATATCCCTGGGGCGGCACGTGCTTGATCCTAGATTCGCGATACCGTGGTATATATTTTTATTCCATTATCTCGTCACCATACGTGAAACTAAGAAACCTCTGAACCCAGCGTTCCCAGTGCCACAAAGGAACAAGTATGACGGCCGTTGATATGACCAATGTGGAGAAGCAACGGACCCCCGTCTCTCGTGGCTGATGCCAATTACGCATAGCCCCTCCTATGATATTTAATTAATAAAACTCCTTGTTTTCTTAGTTTTTAGCTCCAATCAAATGACAATACTATAAATTACAATTGATAATGCCCCTTCTAAAAAGCTGTTGCTAATGCAAGTCTCCAAAAGAAGATGCTAGTGGAGCAATGCTTATCAAATTGAGCAATTCCTACAAATATCTCTAAATCAATAACAAGCAATTACAAACAAATCAAGATAAATTAAAATAATGCTTCTAAGACTTTTTGAAAGTATGTTATAACTTAAGCACATGGTTCTTGCCTTCTTAAATATAACTGCTGAATATTATATCTTTGAAACTGTATATGACTTACCCTTGTTGTCAGCTTTACCATTAGATTTTTTTTTTTTGCATGTGTAGTGCATGTTATGAGAGAGAAAATATTGATGGCTATAATCATCGTTCCATGAACATATTTCTATTTTTAATTAACACAGTTCTCTCATTCTATCTTGAGGTATATAATGTAATTTTATTTTATTTCAAAAAAAAATATTAGGGAGAGAATCTTAGGGTAACTAGTTGGCATTATTTTATAATAATCAAAATAGTGTAGATACTATGAGCATCATATAAAAAATATTATAAGCACATAGGAAAATATGTGGATTCATGCGAGGAAAAAAAGCAAGCAAAAAAGCAAGGCATGGCTCTTGTCGCACATGGAAAATATATAAGAGTGAAAAAAAGAGAAAAAAATTGTTCCTATATGTTACAATAGATAAGGTTCAGGTTTATGGGCAAAAATAAAATATAACATTATTTGGAGCCGCTCTGCAAATAAGAGTGGAAAATTGTTGCTATATTTTACAATAGATAAGGTTCAAGTTTATGGACAAAAACAAAACATAACATTATTTGTAAACATGTATTTTTTAGGGCATTCTTTATGCAAATATCCCATGCATATAAAATTATTAACGAAATAAAACTTTGTTAGGGGGCTGCGGGAAAAAGGGTTTCACTATTAAACCAAGACTGAGAGAGAAAGGGGGAGAGAGAGAGAGAGCGCCATGGGGGAAGCGTTGGACCTTCTAAGAAGAGCACACTGATCTCTCTCCGTTCTGGCATGGCGATCGGCCTCGTTTATCTTGGTAAGTACCCGTCTCTCTTCTCTTCTTGTAAAATTTTAGCAATCCTTCACGGCTTCACCTTCACTTCTCGAAAGGAAGAGAAAAAGGCACACAGAAGGAGGAAGGGTAGGAGAGAGGCAGCAAAAGACCGCCTTTATGGAATGAGGGGAGGCAGATTCGGATCTTCGTTGTTGAAGTTTTCTAAATGATCCATCTAATGAGAACGAGGGCAGGAGGGATATTCTTGGGAGAAGAGAGGAGAAGGAGAACAGGAGCTGCAGTTTGGAAGGGATCCCTTATTATGAGGCTAGATCCTTTTTCTTTCAAGCAGGCATAGATTTGTTCTGCCAAAAGAGTTTCTTTTGGGGGCTTTGACCAGAAAGGGATGAGAAGAAGAGGCTTTTTTGCTTTTTGTTTTTTTTTGTTTTGTTTTTTGATTTTGCGAGGAATCACGCAAACAGGAAAAGAAGATTTGTCTCGATGATAAGTGATCATTTCTTTGATGCATTTTGGAATTATAGGATTTTTTTCTTCATTCATCTGCCTTCTGTACCAAGGTTTGATTGCTGTTTTTTTTTTTTTAGACATTCAGGTTAGCTGCTTTTTTAGGAAAAAAAGGATTCTTGCTGATGTTCACATGCATTTCTTCTTTTTTTTTTTTTTGAATTGGCTGCAGCATCTTCCCAGTGTCAATTTTGCAATCGAGAAGGGCTTTGTTGTTCAATGTCAGCTGGGACAACAGCGAGCTGGATTAAGTCCCCGTTCGATGGTCGAAGAGGTCCTGATTACTCTAGCATAAGGTATATTGCCCCCACCTTTTTTCTTTCTTCTTCTTCTTCATTTCTTCAAGCTTGAGTATTGATTCGTCAGTGATCCTAACACTAATAAATCAAGCAAACGGAAGGAACCTTTTGTGGTGTATATATATTGTTTGATATTTTTCAGTAATATGCAGATGGAAAAGGTATGAATAGACGATTTGATTGAGTTGTTTTTTCATGTTAATTTTTTGCAGATTCTGAGTGAGAGGAATGCCCTTTTGGATGCTCAGACAAAAAAATGTGCTGTGATTTTTGGCACTCAGTCAATTTGATCTGATTAGCTAATAATGGCTTATTTGCCTTGTAGTTGTCATAGTATTATCAGTATGTATCTTCTACTTGCTTGTTTGACCAAATAGTTGAGAAGCGAAATAATAAAGTTTCCAAACCCTAGGCAGTCGCAGATATATGGGCATGAATTCAGGAATCGATTCAGTGATTGTGACCTCAGGCTTCATAAGGTAGGAGGGCAAGCATGAAGTTCTTTTTACTAGCTGGTTACTTGTAGGTTGTATCATATTGTCATAAATGTCTAATTCAAATAAAAAGTACTAAGATGAACCAACATAATGAGATTGCTAGAAATGATATCTTTAAATTCTTAAGTTTTTGTGCAGGTTTGCATGCTATGTATCTCTGTTGAATATTACTGATTCTTTTCCCACCTTTTTTTGTCTTTTAAATTGTAAATTCCATCTTTTGTTATACTAACTAAATTATATGCAATTTTTTTAGCTTTAAATCCAGGAGTCTTTTCTTTGGATCCATGCAGCCTTATTGGTTGCCTACAGGGCAGGAGCTATCTCTTTCAAAAGTTCGTGTTTCTGCAGATTACTCAGACTCGCTGCCTGATTCACCTAGGCATGTGGGAAATCGAGGTTATCATCCTCTTGAAGAAGTGAAAGACCATGAAAGGAACAAGGATATGCTGCTCACAGATGTTGAAATAGCTAGGACAACTGTTGAGGTGATCTTATTTTGTTTAGGAGATAGATTCCTGCTATGCTCATATGTATGTAATTTGATGCCTGCAATGAAACTTTCTGATTAGTTGTAGCTTCCACTTAATATTTTAAATATATAAGTTTCCTAATTGTGTTTATGCTTAGGAAATTGTTTTCATATTTTTGTTGAGCTATTTGCTTGATTCAACCTTTATCTTTAGCTGGATTCTACTTCTTCTTTTGTTTGGTTTTTTCACTATGTACTGTGAAACTGTTGTATATGTTCATAATTTGTACTTGTACATTCATTTTATGTCTTTATTTTGCTGTATAAGTTACAAATTGTCAGCATCAGCTAATAACATGTCCTTAGTTACATAAAAGCAGGGGACTGTTATGATTCCTAGGACCAAAGGATGATGCTTCTTATTAATGTAGGCCAATAGCAAGGCATTGCTTGTATTTCCTGGAAGGGTACACAGTGAACCACATGGACATGTCTCATGGGCTGAATATCAGTATGTAATCGATGATTATGGAGGTGAGACTTCACATGAAATATCCTTGCTGTGCCTCCAAATCTTTTCCGAATATGCACTTAATCTCTTCTTTTATGAATAAAAATTTCAGATATATTTTTTGAATTCTTTGATGATGACAACATCTTGCAAGACCGTGCTGCCAACAACCCTGTGGTTAGTGAAATTTTTTGTATACTCTTCAAAGTTTCTAATTTGCTTTATAATAAGAAACTTCGTCAGTGCTCACCAATCTCATTATCTTGCTTGCCTTGCTTGCAGACAATGCTGATTGGGATGGATGCTCCTATCTATGGAGAAAACAAGATGGCAACTATTAATCTTGGTGACCATATGGATGATGACTATATCATTGATGTATCATTTGATGATGATCATAATGAGGTCCGTGTTTGTTTTTCCTACTGCTTTTTTTAGCCTGTGCAATTAAGCAATTAAATGATTCTCAGGACAATCATTCATTTGCCTTTGTTACTATTAACAGATCGGTGATACAGAAATAACTGATACTCTTATAAAGTGGGGGATGCCAGATACATTGCGTTGGGTTCATCCAATGTATTTTGCAAAATGTTTGTCGAAGGTAAATATTAATAAATTATTTTATTGCTTAATTTATTTAAGGAAGGGCATATGTTCCAATCACAATTTCCTACAATTATATGTTACTTTTGTGGGATTTATGGTTGTTATTTTTTTTTTACTTGTATAATTTTTTGAGTGATAATTGAAGGAGAATCAACCTTAATAAAGCATCATGAGGAGTTATATCTGTTATTATAAGACAATATGCAACTGTTGAATGGTGCAAACTTGCAAAGATGTGGTGAACTCACATTATGGGGCGTTAGTCTAAATATATAAGTTTATATAGTTGATAACCCAACCACACATACATTTTATATATTACATTCAACTGCAACATTATGCAGTCCTTGTGCAGCCATTAATTATAATTTATAACTCTCATAGATTTACGAGACATCATAGATTGAAAACTTGTATATCACAAATTGAAAATATATGGTACTATGGTTGTTTGAAGCAGTCCATAAGATGCTTAGTAGATTGGATCTACATATATGGTGAATTTGACATTTAAACTGAATGTGTTTGCTTCTGAATTGCATAATGTTATTTAATTATTACTGGATAGTCTCCCTGTCATCATGATGTTGAGTAATAGCACTACTACTGCTTAGATATATTATTGCATAGCCAAAACCTTAACATAGTATGTGTGACATTGCATATGACTGCTTTGGTAAAGCAAAAGATGTGATTATGCTTCTTGCTCTCAGGTATTGAGAAAATCAATTTGGAAGACACAAAAGCCACATGTTATTCCATGCAATCACCAGCTTGGATAGTGCTAGTGTAGGCTTTATCTTTAATAAAGAGGTGACAGAGAAGTAAATTACAGTTCAAGACATTGAACATTGCGCACGAAAGTTTGTATGAGCAGTATCAAGTCTGGATAGATAATATATCTCACCAATAAATATGGTTAGAGATGGGCAAGGGCTGGTTCAAGGCCTATGAAGCGGGATTTGATCAATTTGGCCTTGGTTGGGTCAATAGATACTAGCTGAAGAGTCTTTGTTGTGGTTTGCAACCCTAACCTTTCTATTCATTTTCATCCTCCGCCTTTCCCCTTCTCCTCTCTTCTCTCCTCTTCTTAAATCCTTTTTCTTATCCTGTCCACTCTGCCTGCCTTGCAATGGACAAAATGGCCTTCCATTAGATGGGCTTGAGAAGCCATTAGGTGGTTAGTGAGTGATCAACGAGGGGAGGCAATTATTCTTGAAGTGGCCCAGGGGCTCTTGGAAAGAAAATGGAACAAAAGCTATACCTGTTAACACTGTTCACGGATCGGAGAAAATTGGTATTGGATTGTTCAACTTCAAACCCGTATGGTTCAACTAGGATCAAACAACCTTGACATTAGTTAATCCCCAATTGGGTATAGACAATATCTTGGGAAATACTATCACATAAAAGTTTCTGCTAGATATGTCTTGATATGTAGATCAGATCTTGCGGTGGAACTTATCTTAGGAGAAGCTAATGTTGCATTGTAAATCTCAGAAGTTTGCATTATGAGCCTGGGACAATAGACTGATGCTTTATTATTATAACAGACCATGTTTGATGAACTGCAAAATGTATGCATTAAGAGTGGACTGTGACTCTTGTTGTTCATGAATCACGAGTACTGTATGTATGACATGTACACTAATATATGAGTTTTATGTACTAATTTCTGAGTTTTATGTCCATAGCTACAGGTAACTCTAACATGTCTTTAAAAAAATATTGGGAAAACTCATTTCCCATGCACCGATCATCAGATCCTTCTTTTTTCGGTAAATTAGCAGTGTCTTTTATTGGGTGAATCATTAACCAAGATGCCACAAACAAATCCTGTAAAAAATGTTCTGCCTTGTTACTCAACTAGTCAGCATCATTAGTGTGATTTGGAAGATCTGCTAAAGTTTTGTTAGTAAATATGCTATTAAATCTGTCTTTTTACCATCATTTCCAATCTCCTTTACCATAAATAACCATACCTAAGAATGTGTTAAGTGGGCAATCGAGGATTTAATTCAAGTCCATTTTACCTTTCGCTTTTATAAGACACCTGTTATTCCTTTTCTAGCTTATTTTCTTACATGTCGAGGTCAACTTCACCATTCTTGTATCCTCGGCTGCTTGTAAGCCGCTCTAATTCTAAATGTCCTTTCATATTTTCATGTACATACATTACTAAGAATATATTTGCAAATATGAAGTCCTTGTTGCCTGATATGCTGATCTTTACAGTAATTGGTTTTGCTTGAGCGGATTAGATAACAAGTTGAAGTTCACTAGGAGACTGTTTTGAAATGCTAAAAAATAATAGATTATTTTCTTCTTTTCAAGGCAATGTTGAAAATATTTTATTTATACTTCGGAAAACTGAAGATGATGAATATAGAATACATGTGCATGTGTAACAAAGGGTTTTAATAAAGATTACCATAAAATAAGGATCCGATTCATTTATGATACGAGTGATGACAAAACATATCATCTTGCATTCAGCACTACATGTTTTTCCAAGTAATGAATCCCAGTTCTTTTACTGTGAAAAATTCCTTTTTCTTTCTGTAATTGTGTAGGCAGTTAATACCAAGCAGGAGAGGAAGATGGACCGGCCATCAAATGGCCTCTCTATTGTGGGATGTCTCAGACCTGCTTTTATAGATGAAGAATCTTATTTAAGGAGATTATTCCACAGTAATGATGGTGATGATTATATGTCAGATTGGAGAGGTATTTCATGCCCTGTTCTTAAATAATTAGTGGAATCATAGTGGAATCAATATTTAAATGAAGATAATGAAATCTGCAATCCCTATCCCCAAATCCTGCAGATGAATCTGAGAAAGAAGAAGAACAAGTGGCTGGGACATATGACTTAGTTGGTAATGCAAAGTAACAAAATTATTTCTTTTCTTTGTCAGATGTCCCTTTTTCTTTGATAAATGATATATTTTTTGTATGTCCAGATGGTGAAATGTTGAGATTTAATTCCAAATATGATGGAGGCAACATTAGTTCAACTCTCTACAAATTGGAAATTATGTCAATGGAGCTACATTCTGTATATGGTGGCCAGGCAAGTTCCTTATATCCAGCAGTCAGATACTGAGATATGCTTCTATTTTTTTATATCCATCAAACAAATGACACCATGTACCTATAAAGAAAATTTTTACTTGGTGGAGATTCACATTGGAATCTCTGGTGTTTTTTCCTCACCCAATTATTTTAATGGATGCAGTCCATGATTAGTCTGCAAGATTTTCAGGATGCTGAACCTGATGTTCTTGCACATTCTGCTTCGGCAATTATAGAACGCAGTAATGAGTATGGAGTGCAGTGCAATGCTGCTCTCAGATCCCTCTGTCGCAGGAGGAAGGGACTTGTTGTTGAGGTATATTTCTTGTTGCATAGTTCCCAATCTATATTTTGGTTTGAAAGAGATCCTCTGCTGTTCAGATGCTTGCCATTGACGGGAACATTTATTCTTTAGCTATAAATGGCATATCATTCCAACTGCCACTCAAATTCTGGCAGTTGGTTTAATAAAAATGTTATGCTGTCATCATTCGCTATATAGTTTGGAAGTACACAGCTTAGTTCTCTATTTAATTCAATTATAGTGCTGTAATGTCCTTAGGCTTGTCATTTAGGAACACTGTCCTTCTACAAAGGTGGATTTGACTTCTCTTTTTATTTAGTAGATGCTTTCGAGCTATACTTCTATTTAAGATATAGATGGATCTTTGCTGGCTAACCCTTGTTTTTTTTTAATTTTTTAATCTTAACCATAGTTCACATGGTTTTACAATTCTTTATCATTTTCTTACAATGCTTTGTTGGGATAAAAAGCACTACACTCAACTGATTGACCACAATCTGCTCTTTCTTTTTATGCAGAGAGCAAATCTGATCGGTGTCGACAGTCTTGGCATGGACGTAAGAGTGTTTTCTGGAATGGAAGCCCAAACTATTCGTTTTTCATTTAATGCTCGAGTAAGGTTTTTTTTTTGAAAAAATAAATATTCCATCCTCAAAAATCTAGATATTACATTCTTACTTATGTTCCCCTCGAATCCATGATGGATGATTGATTTAATAACAAATAGCTAACAAGAAACACAGGCATGGTTGCAGTGGTGGTTATCCCTTCTCGATGATAACATCCTTGACCTTATACTTCAATTTGCTTAGTCATTGGAGGTGCTATGTGTGAGATTTAAGTATCAGTGGCTTAAGTTGCATAATCATAAACAAGAAACCTGTTCCCATGAATGTGGATCCCACCTTCTGGATTCTTCTCCTCCATGGGTTCCCATCTTTGGTAAAGTTGAAATGTGTTCCGGTTGCCTTTTGCTACGTCCATCTACTTCTCTGTTCCAACGCTTCGATTTAATTGTAAATCATCTTTCATGTGATTCTTATAATGCCATCTTCTCTAGGAACTACACTTGCCAAACTATTGAAATCGGTGTTTCAAAAAGCAGCTGCAGTATGTGGGCAGTCAAGGAACTGTATAGTGCATATGCAGTTATTATATTTTACTATTTATTAAATAAATAAAATGTACTAAATACAATAAAAATATCGATAGTGACTATTTTCTGGATAAATAGTTTCGATATCAATGGGGACTAACAATAGTTCTCAATACTGAGGATTTAATGCCTAGAGCATCAGTTTTAACAATTAACATATTAATAATATTAATAAATGTATCAAGCTCACCTGAAACCCACATCAAACCAAACTATCATCTGACCTGCTTCTTCTGCACAGGCTCACATAGAAGTGCCATTGTATATGTGGCCTTGTAATGCTAAGTTGGCCGCATACCCAACCTCACAATGCTAGGTGGTCCACATATGGAGCTGCATGATGCTAAATGGTCTGCTTCTTGTGGTATGAGCACATACAATGACCTCACGTAGGCAATATGGCGCATTCAAGTGACTGCATTTGCATATGCAGCTGCATGCACCATATTTTATATCACTAACTGAAATGATGAAGTGACGTCTAAATTATTGTTGTTTGATAACTGGTTCCATGTGAAACTTGCTCAACCATTTGCATTTGCATCTGCATGCTTTAGCTTGTCTGTTATGTTTAGCAGATTTATTTTCTCATTCTCCCCTTCTGGCACTTATTTGACATTCAGTTCTTGTTTCATAATTTGTTTACCTTTTTAGTTTCACAATCTCGTTTGTTATTCTGTTAGTTGGCATCTTCTTTTACTTTCCCTTGTCATCTGAGTTTCTGCTCTCAACTTTTTTTCCATGTGTAGGCTACGTCCGAGAGTGCAGCTGAAAAGAAGATCAAGCGAATGCTTTTCCCACGCTATTACCGTAAAAAGTTAAGAACTCCAAGTGATGGTGTGAGGGACTCATAAATTTTAAATGTTTCCTTTATCCTATAGCCAGGCTCATAGTTAAAAATGATCATGTTAATTCTTTAGTAATATTAAGTGTGCTTTGTATTGTTATGCACACATGCACTTGTCTACTTCCAACAGCACATAAAACCAGGAACAGAATACCTGCATGAGGCTTCTCACTGTTTGTGAACTTCAGAAAGCGCAGTCTAAGTACCAAATAATCATGCCATTTTGGTGGCAAGAGTTTGAGTTTGTTGCTATGTTAGTGAAAATATTTGTTCAATAAAATTAATTTGGTTAGAGATGATTTTGTCATACTGCTGGATCAATGACCTAATTTTTTTTTCTTTTCTGCCTGTAACTTAACAATCAAATGTATCATGTAGCAGGTTTTTTGTGATTGGCTGTGACTAGACTTATAACTCCATATTATGCTTCATGATTTGGAGGAGCATAAATGGGACTTAGAGTTGCAGTATTTGTGGGAGCTGTCTAGATCTAGATGGGGTTTCGGAAACTCTGTTTCATGGTTGCCAATGGAGTCATGTAAGTGCACTTACATTAGCTGCTGCATAGACGTCTTGCTTACAGAAACTTTCTAAGGTTGGCCCCAATTGCAGTGCATACTAAAGGACAGATTTTACATCCAATATTCAATTTTTGGGAGCTATTACCATTCCAGCTTAGGCTTCTAATTTGTGCATGATTAGTTCTGTTTTTAATGTTTTTTCTTGGAGTATCAATGGTAGTGCATCACATCAAACAACCATGTTTTCATTGAGTTGTAGAAAAGAAAATTGTCGATGAGCCGGTCTCTTTTTCAATTTATTGTTTTATTTTATTACTTGAAAAGACCATCAAATTCAGTAAGTACAGATCACTGCAAACTGATGCTGTAAATAAAGAGTAGGTCTAAAATATTTTTTTTTCACAACCTCTTTTTTTGAGAGTGCAAAAGAAAAATAAGAAGATCAAAGAAAACTCAAACTAATGGTTAAGAAATAAAATTTCTGTTATCTTAGACTATATCAATAGTGCAAGTGTAGGATATGAGTGATCTAGCACAGATTGAACATGGCAATAAAATGAGAAAGAATAACATAGGTCTTGCTATGCCAGAGGAAACTATTGCAGCAACATCGATTGGAATCTAAAACACTATGATGCATTCGGAGAAATTTAGATATCTGAAAAGTGATCGCAAAATTTAAAGGTAAATGGTAAGACATGATTTATGAGGCATCAGTGCTAGCAGAGCATACCATTAAGGCCTTTATAGACCTCTTTAGGGATTACCTGGATTGAGCTTATAAAAGGGTTCCAGGTCCTGTATCTCAAGCACAACACAACAAATTAGGCATTGCCCTGTGTTATTACTCCAAGAGAGAGCCCCCACTATCCTTTTCCACTCATTTTCTTTTCCTCATTCAATTTTCCTAAGCATTTCTGGCTCTTTATCTTGGGCAACCGGAGGAGTCTAGCTACTGGTCATGCCTCTATGCGATTATGCTCACGATAGGATGCTTGAGTTGATCTAGCTTCGTCGTACCTTGAGGACGATCTCATGACGAACCTACATGAGAGGATAAAATTCGTTCTTAAGGCAATATCTTCGGATGTCTCATTCTAGGCACGTCTTCCATTTTATTTATCTTTACAATTTATCTGGTTATTAAATTTTAAAATTATTATTTTACGTAATTATTAATAATTTCTAGTACTTTGCAACCAATAAAATTAGAAAAGTCCATGGTTAGAGAGAGTGGGCAATCCTGTATAGTTTATCATGCATTCGCTGCCTTTTCTCTTCTTTTTTTTTTTTGGTAGATGCAAAGGAACCTATTGCCCAAAAAACAAAAACAGAGCGACCAAGAGTACATGTACTATAAAGATCTAATATAAGAGACACCATATTCATCCTGTATGGTTTATCATGCATTCGCTGCCTTTTCTCTTCTTTTTTTTTTGGTAGATGCAAAGGAATCTATTGCCCAAAAAACAAAAACAGAGCGACCAAGAGTACATATACTATAAAGATCTAATATAAGAGACACCATATTCATCAGCCGTGAGTAGAAGGTTCGGCTGCCTTGGAATAATGGAGCCTTGTTCCCAGCGGACGTCCATCTCTCTCTCTCTCTCTCTCTCTCTCTCTCTCGAAGCCGGTCAATCAGTCACCGGTTTACCTTCACGGTAAACATGGGTGGCCTTAAAAGCTCCCAAAGCTGCATTCATTTGCAGAACATCCTTCTGCAAAAGGTGAAAACCAGGAGATTTTCCTGAACCATTTATCCATCCTATCACACAGTTGCAGAGTTCCCTTCCAACCATCCGTGAGGTGCTTTAAATTTAAAGACAGTGGCCTTTAATCCTTCCCAAGCTGCAGTTAAAGTCAGCACGAGGAACCTGTACGAGGATCTTGCAGCAATCCACATGCATTGTTAATGGCTTGTCTGATTCCACCACCTGGGATAGAGGTTTTCCTTTTGGAACAATCTATCGCTTCCAGGCTCCAAAATGTCCCATGCGGTACCAACCATCACTATATTTTAGTCCTTTTCTCTGCCTGGGGCTGAGACAAGAACTCAAAAGAGAAAAAGAAGGGCCCATGCATGATGGTTTAGCTGACATGTAATGGTTTGCATTGCTTTTTTATTTAAAAAATATTAATTATATCTCAAGCTAAGCTATTACTAAAGAGCAGTGCACGATTTGCACGATAGATGTATATCATTCAGTGCCCTTTATTAAAAAAAAACAGGACAGCTATTTTTATCCATCCTACGATGGCAACCATTAGATGCTGTATAGCATTCTACAGTGCAAACATCTATTTTCTAGATAAAAAAATTTGAACAGAAGTGGCTCAATGCATTTAGAGGCCTAAAACGAACTTAAAAGCTTCAACATAAATACATATGGAGACCTCAATGCATAAATAAGAAAAGAGATAATAATTCTTTTAGGTAAGAAATACATTCCAACATAAATGCATTTGGAGGCTTCAATGCTTTTATAGCTATAAAAATACTTAGCATTTGAAGTTCACAAATATATTGGGGTCCTTAATGCATTTGAACGTTCATTTTGGAATTCACTATAATAAAAACATTTCGGGATCGGAGCTTTAGGCGACCGTCTCAATCGCCTCAGAGTTGAGCCGGCTCTGGATTTGAGCTTCTCAAATAATACAACTTGCTTGAGGCTCGAATCTTATCTTGATCCAATCCAAATTCAGCCGAAAATCAGTACTTGATCCATATCTGATCTAACATAAACACGCTCCTACCAGATCCTTTTCTACCCGAATCCAACCTGCTCTTGAATGGATGGGATAATACTTGGTGGAATAGGTTTGGGTTGCAGATACCCAAACTCAACTACCCTGATTGTATCTCCCTATATACCTCATATTACTAATGAAGTAGGGAAGAAAAAGGTGAACAAGGGAAAGAAAAGATATATAAGATATTTTAATAGCTCAAATCTAACACTGACTTCACTGTCCATAAGTTTAAGTTTGATGGATTTGATTGGTCCCAATGAAAAGCAACAAATGCACATGAGCCAGCCTGTAGACTAAATTTCATGGGCCCTGTGCGTGGCAACTGTCATCCCTCAGCTGAAACATGTTTGAAGGTTAAATCCTGATTTCACCTACACTGGAGGAAAAAAAAGAAAAAGAAAAACTTAAATCATAATATTGTACAAAAGTAATTTTTTTTTTTTCAACTTTGCTGTTTCATAACTCTCTCGATTAAATTTTTTTGCCGAACACATGCCCACTCTCAACCTCAAAATCTTTCTAACACGAACAATTGGTCCATTAGAATTTTTTCTACCAATTTTCCTATCACCTATTATAATCTCTTCCCTCCTATCCAAATCTTAATCCTAAAATCTCTTCAGCTTTATCTAATCAACAACTTATGATCCTTTGCTTCCAATAATCATTTTTACCAAACATTAATAATTAGTTTTTTTTGAATATTTGAAATTTGAATGTGACATGGTTAAATTATTATATATATATATATATATATATATAGGCTTAAAACAGATGCTTTATACAGTACGTATGTGAATACATCCAATAAGATCAAAACACAGTAATTCATGGAGTGCCAATGGCAACTCCCCCTCTTCCGACCAAAAGATATACTCCGAATGGTGGGCTACATAGGCAGCTACCCAATCGGCTGTCCTGTTGGCCTTCCTGAATACATATTTGGCCTGGATGGCCATCCCATCTCTCATCATCACGGTGCAAGATTTCTATGGAAGTCTCCTTGCCGTATAGAAAAAAAAAAGTCCCGGCGTAACGGACACCTACACTCACGTGATCATCCTATTTCGAAGAGAGACGGTAGACTCCGGGAGAAGCAAACTGCTCACAAAAATAGTGTTAAAAAAATCTAGGCGAAGACGATAAAATCGAAGAGAGAGAGGTCAAATGCCAAACATAAAACCTTCCAAATCCAAACATAATCTGCACCAAAATGGCCGGCCTCCGCCTTTCGTCCATCCTCCCAAACCCCAACCGCCGGACTCTGGCCTTCATTTTTTTGACCGCCCTCCTCTGCCTCCTCTCGTACCTCCTCGGCATCTACCAAAACTCCCGGCCTTCCAGCCCTCCTCCTCTCCCCGCCCACCGCGCCGCCGCCGACTGCCTCCTCCGCCCCCTCCCCCGCCCCCCCTCAGCCGCCGGCGCCGAGCTCGACTTCCTCCCCCGCCACTCCGCCGCCGCCGCCCTCGCCTCGCTCCCCGATGGCGATCTCCCTCCGATCCCCTTCTGCTCCCCGAACTTCACCGACTACTGCCCCTGCCAAGACCCCAACCGCGAGCGCCGCTTCCCCATGCACAACCTCGAGCACCGCGAGCGCCACTGCCCCGTCCCCGACGAGCGGGTCCGCTGCCGCGTCCCCCGCCCGGAGGGGTACCGGACCCTCTTGCCGTGGCCTGCCAGCCGCGACCGCGCCTGGTTCGCCAACGTGCCCTCCAAGAAGCTCAGCATCGCCAAGGCCGACCAGAATTGGGTCCGGGTAGAGGGGAATTGGCTGGTGTTCCCCGGCGGCGGGACGTCCTTCTCCCAGGGTGTGAAGTGGTACGTTGACCAGATGGCCAAACTCTTCCCGCTGAAGAGCGGGGAGATCCGGACGGTTCTTGATATCGGGTGCGGGGTAAGTTGGATCTCGTTCGCCTGCTTCTATTTCTTGCTAAATTTTAGTTTGAATTTCTAGTATATTTGATCGCTTTCAGCTCTGTTCTTTTTTAATTCTTAATTACAATGTATTTGTTCTTAGCTTATGCGATATTACTTGACATCATACCAGTCTTCACTTTTGTTGTCTTAGATATACATCACAGTTGTACATATAGAGGAGAATAGAAAGATGTCAATTTTCTCTCTTCACAATCTCATTTTGTTTATTTGCATGCGCCTTACTAATTTTTATACCTTGTCCATTTGTTTCGTTTTTTCCGATTTGTGGGCTGATTTGTTGCATAGTTTCTTGCTAGATCAGGTTATTTTGAAGACCTTGTCCCTTTAATTTCACTTTGGTTTTTGTAAGTCTGTTGGCGATCTTTCTGCTGGAGACTTCCCATTTGTATTGTTGCCATTTGGTGTCAAGTGATGCGTCACGGTTACTTACTTTCTCTTTACTTGGACAGTCTTATGATGTGTCTGTATTACCAATCAAGTGATCCAGTTTCATGTGTTAGAGAGAGGAACTTGGGTAGGCATATGAAAGTATTCTGTATTTTCTGAGAAGTAGAAAAAAACATGCCTATAGCTTTTATCTTTCTTCCTACCTTCCATGCGCTTGATTGTTTTCCAAACTTTTTGAAATGGTGTGCAACAAGTGGTTCGATCTCTTTGCCATGTCACTTTGGTTCCTACCTTCTAACCCATTTCCTTTATTCTTTTACATATTATTGCTTCCATTCATTATTTTTGCGTTTCTGTTATGCCCCTAACTTGCTTTTAATGACCTATGAAAATTATTAAATCATGGAAGGCATTTTTTTTAATATTTGAGGTCATGGGAGCAATTTCTAATTGTCTCTCTATATTCTGTCTTCTAACATCATTGCTTTTAGGCTTTCAACTTTATTGTTATTGAATCATGCGGAGGCTTCCGATACCATTTTCTCGTAAAAAGGTTGAGCATTTTATCAAATCATGGGGGCTTTTTCCTTGAATGGTTGAGGTCATACGTTGATTTTTGGTTATCTCTGTATGTGCTAGAGAGTCTTCATTTTTTTCCTTTCATCATGGAAGCTCTTTCTTATTCGGTCAAGTTGAGGCATTCTTAGTATCATTTCTTGTGAAGAGGAAGGAGAGGGTTGACTGGAGTTCTAAAAAACCCTGTGCAGTGTGTTGTACCCAGCACAGCACATATACTGCAATATTGTGGCAACATTTAGGGCATCACAGAATGATATGCAAATGTGAGAGAAGCCACCTTCTTCATGTTTTCAGTAGTAATCTTCATTTTTAATATACATTTTAATTGCTGTATACCAGTTTACAGACCTTATTTTAGAAAAGTACCCCAAATTTAATTAATATCTATCATCCATTCTAGTTTTCTTGATGATTGATGTTTGACACTACATACATAGTTTCCTTTAATTTGTCTCACCAACTATGATCATGCAACTATTTTGAACATTAACCACACAAGAAAGCTCAAATTTCACAATCAAAATTATAGATGAACATGAAACTAGGTTTTCATATTATCAACTAATTGTAGGTAACTTTCACATACTGTTGGTACTATTGAATTACTTATATGTTTATTACTATCAATGGTTTATATACTGTGGTGCAGTTTAATTTCTAATCATCAGTCTGATGTAGAAAACACTTTTTTGTCACCACATTGCCTAAACTGTAGATCATGCCCTCATGAAAATACCTCCAAAAGAATGACGAGGTTTCATAATTGCCTCAAATAGGAACAGGGTTATTCAGGATCATCAGGCACAAGGCACTAGATCAAATCATAGGTAAGTTAGAACCTTATAGATATGTCCTTCGCTTCATGAAAGAAGGAAATTTCATACCTTCACAAGCCAATAAGGACAATCAGCCAAGCTGAACTAGTCACCTTAGCCACCTCCTTTTTCATTGAGTCTGACAAGATATTTTACAATTTGTGAAATAATTCTTCACAGAGAACAAAATAATTTGGAATAGGATTTTCTAGTTTAGTATATCTGTTTTCATATTTTATAAGTGGTTATATACTTATATGTTTTCTTGCCTTCCACAGTTCTCTTCCGACTGCTAAAAAGCAGTATAGCTGATTTGGTTGGACCATTACCACTATGCTGCTGCCAGTTTGTCATCGTTAATTTTGACAAGGAAACAGAGATACAGAGATCATTTCTCTAGGTGATCAGCCTTGGGAATTGAGAATCTGCATGTCTCCTTTTCTTAACAAGAATATCTCTCCCTTACCATGATTGGGATCAGTAATGCAGTTGCAGTGGGTCCATTATTACTGTTCTTTTGTTTATTTAAGTTTTAAGACCCTCTGAATTTGGGGCACTACCACATCAGCCATTCTGCGTCCAGTAGAAAAATTTTTGTGATAGAGATGGATTTTAGCATGGAACTACCTTCTTTAACATTGTACAGCCATTATTTTTCCATCTGATGTCCTATTGGGGGATCTTCTGAAGTAGACTTGATGAAAATTATGTTTACTGACTTTAGTCTGTTTGGTAAATTTCAACTTTTTTGTAGGATGTTTTTCCCTATGTGTTCTCTTATATAACCAACACTTTTCATTTCTTGAAAGTTCTGACCGTAAAATATGAATGGCAGTGCATTATGGAGAAGTTATAGAGGGGAATTTTGATGCATTTTGATCTATAAACTTGATTCATTGTTAATGTTTAGTTTGTCCTTTTGAGTAATTTTGGAGCTAGTGGTAGGTGAACTCTACCCCTCTTTAACTCCAAGGAAATGATAGGTGGTCCAAATGCTCGTGACCCTTGAGATATCCTTGACACTCCCAAATCTTGCTTTATAATAGGTGTATGTTTTGTGATTGTTGCAGAGCAAATCAAACACCATTTTTGAGTCTGATTGTGTCAGCACAGCTGTGTGATAAAAATTCTCTAATTACATTGATTTGATATGAGTCCAAAAATCAGGTTTGATATCTCAGTTATACTGCAGAGCTGGCTAGCAGTGCACAGGGTAAACATATGCTCTTTAAGATAGTAATCTGTCCTCAACATGCATGGCTGTTGGCCAAATTTTGTCTCTAGGATGTAGCTAGTCCAATCTAAAGATGTGCATGATCCTACGAATAATGTGAGATCAATTAACAAAACTCTTTTAAGGACAATTTGTGGTCTGCATTCCACTAGTTGTCTAAATATTCAGAACAGATTTTGTGAGTTAAGTTGGGTTTAAAATTTGGGAATTAAGCCAAAGCAAGTCAGTGCACCTATTGTAGGTTTTAAAAACCAGCCGGAATGGGACGGTACGGATAGTACCATACTATTTCGGCATAAGACGGGCACGGGTATGCAGTGGGTTGATACAGGACACATCCTCGTGCCATGTTAGCTGGTAGCAACCTGTTTCTCAAAAACTGGTGTGCCCTCAGCTGCTGTTTCTTAAAACCTTGATCCTACTAATAGTTCTTGCCTGGAAATTCACACGTGGATAAAATCCACCTAACTTGGGTGGACTGCACTCACCTGCTCTACAGTGTATTACAGCTGTCTAATAAAAATTGTGTTGGTCTAATAAGCCCACAAATCATTTAAGTTAGAGCTAACAACATAACAATTCCAAGTTATATCCAAGGTTTAAGCTAAGAAAGAGAGTAAGGGGCTCACATCATCCCATAGTTAGGCATTAAATTCAACCAAGAGTATGAGGGTGATAAAAGAAAAGTTGCTTATCGTCTAAGAAAAGTGGGTGCCAAATTGACTCGGTCTCTAGTTAATCTATGCATAAACCCACGTTACTATAACGACAATTTAAAAACAACTTATTTCCATCATCATCAAGATGTACTAGCAAGCCAAATTATTGGCTTTTACCTACTGGGACTTCACAAGCCCAAGGATTAGGGTTCAATTAATCTCCACCCTTTTCTCAAGTCCAAATATTAACTTAGTTCTTATTTCATACCAAAATTTTGGCGGCACTTCCCTGTGGTTCTGGTGATTTGTTGAGATAGAGCTACAAAATAGCTCAAATGAAAAATCTTTTACTTCAAAATTTTAAGAACGGCACCAGAAGAACAACTCCCAAGTGGAGAGTTCTGATATCAAAGAATAACTCTTATGTAGGGAGCTGTAGAGGAAGAGCTCTTTGCTCCCAATCAGAATTGTAGGATGGCTGACAGTTCTGATATCAAAGAACAACTCTTAAGCAGAGAGCTGTAGAGGAAGAGAGCTTTTCTTTCAATCAGAATTATAGGATAGAATGGGCTAAAAGAGATAGGAAGAGGTAGGAGAAGAGAGTGGAAGGCTGCTCTCTCTCTCTTTCTCTCTCTCTCTCTCACACACCCACATGCACACATACATTCAGAATTTTCTTACTGCTTTGGGCTCCACATCCCTCAAGTCTGCTGGGGAAAGGGCTTTAACCCATTTGTGATGAGGATGGTCACGTGACTGTGGCCAGGAGATCTGTCAGCTTATGGACTGAGGCCCATAACAGTCTAACTAGGTGAGGCCCATAACAGTCTAAGTAGATTCAGCTCAACCTGCTTAAAGGTGTAGAACCAACCTGAACTAACCCAAACCTAACCTGAACATGTTCTATTGGACCAAACCTGATTTTGGCCTATCAATTTCAGATCCAAATTAGGTCAAGTGGGAACCTCAAAAGGAATTGGCTTTATTTCACCAAAATTTGTGCAAGCAGGGAATGGGCCATAACCTCATGCTTGTTAGCAAGCCTCATAAGTAATGAGACATGCAAATATTGGAAAATCAATGCAGTGTGAGGTGGACAAACCTTTATGTTGGAACGCTAGCTCCATTAAAACAAAAACTAACAGATTGATTATGGATCAAATGCTTGGAGTTTGAAAAGTTAAATGATGCAACATGGGGACTAGGCTCACATTTGGCTAGTGTTTAGTTTGTTTAGTGTTTAATAAATAAGGGTAACATATTGACAGAATCTGGGCAGGTATATTCTTGATTATTGAACCAATAATGACCAGTTTGTACATCAACAAATATGATGGGAGTATTGATTAGGTTCTGAATATGTCTCCAATGCTTTTGGAGGTCGGCAGAAAACCAATAAGACATGATTTCTAGCAATTATTTTCCTTATTATTACACTGCAACCTTTACAGATACAGAACCTACCATGCAACACCTACCTTGAAGTGGGTGTCACAAACCCCTGTCTCACTTGCATAATAATACTCATGTCATTTTGCAAATAATTCTTCCTTTGATGGGACCCTTTCTGCTAATATCTTGCAGAAATAATTGGTTTATGATTTTTATTTCATTTGCTACTACAGGAATACCATATTAGCTTCATCAGTGAGATGATACTGTTCTTGGTGTTATGCGATGCTGATGTAGTCTGTTGATATTTGAGTTTGCTGTTTTTCCCTCTTCATTTGCTCAGTTTCTGAACTGTATCTAAGAATACTTCTGATTCTTTATTATTGATCAACGCTTAAATAGGTTGCCAGCTTTGGTGGCCATCTACTGGACTATAACATTTTAACAATGTCTGTTGCACCAAGAGACGTGCATGAAGCTCAAGTACAGTTTGCCCTTGAACGTGGACTGCCTGCTATGCTCGGAGTCCTAAGCGTTCACAAGCTACCATATCCATCAAGGTCCTTTGATATGGCGCACTGTGCAAGATGTTTGATCCAGTGGGCTGGTTATGGTAACTACATCAATGTCCTGCAGTTAGAAAATATACTCTCCTTTAAACTTTACTCATCTTGTCAAACTTGCAGCATCTACCTTCACAGTTGCATTGCTGGGGGCAAAGATATTTTGAAGCATAATACTTTTAGGCAATAAGAAAACCTTGAATTCTTCTGACTCACCCAAGATCCAGAAAATATAATATGAAGGGCCAAGGACCATGTCAGTGGAAAAATGTCACTATTATATTTTACGAATGAAATGGTATATGTGGTGAAATGGGCACTGCTAGGGTCTGCTGTGCCAGAATTGGGGCCCAGACTGGTTGCTTGGCAGCATGGAACACATGCCTCCAGTGCTAGCCTCGTACCGACACTGTAGAGGAGGCAGGGGAGAAGACGAACGGGAGAGAGGAAGAGAGAGAGAGAGAAGGGGGAGAGAGGGAGGGAGAGAGGAGGGTGGCGGAGGCCAGCGACCTAGGCAGAGGAGGCCTCTGTAGCCGGATTCCCTGTTTCGTTCGAAGCAGGGGTCCGATCCCTTTTTTATTTCGTTTAAAATTTGCGAAATAAAAAAAGGGGCCGGATCTCTGTTTCAAACGAAATAGGGGACTCGGCCACGGAGCCCTCCTCCGTGCGGCTCACCGGCCTTCACCAGCCCTCCGCAGGCCGCCTCCACCTCCTTCTCTCTTTCTTCCGCTCCCTCTCTCTCCCTCCCTCCTCCGCTCGCTCTTTCTTTTCCTCTCTTTCCTTCTCCTTCTTCCCTCCGATGACGGATTTCGTTTCCGTTGCCAGAACCATCCCGACAGCTGGATGACTCGGTACGACCCAAACCACCCGGTTTGGGACGGTTCCACCGATCCTGGGCACTGCATAAATTGAAAATTTTTGTAACCGAACCTATCAAAATCCAACTTATGACAAGCAAATCTCTTTGTCATGTTCCTCATTCCTTACATAATTTAAGCGATTTGAGGAAATATAGCTGATTATTTGATATTTTTGAAAAGTTCTGGTATCTTGCTTCATAGAAAATTAATGATGTGGGTGAAGTGCTATCTTCTAACTTTTGTATAGCTGATTCCCAGATGGGTTGTATTTGTTGGAGATTGACCGGGTTCTCCGACCTGGTGGGTACTGGGTTTTGTCAGGACCACCCATCAATTGGAAAAGATTACACAAGGGTTGGCAGAGGTCACCTCAAGATCTACAAGCAGAGCAGAATGCTATAGAGGATCTTGCTAGACGACTTTGCTGGAAGAAGGTTTCAGAGAAGGACGCAATTGCAATATGGAGAAAACCAACTAATCATCTCCACTGCTCCAAAAAGTCCAAGATTTTGAAATCTCCACCTTTCTGTGAAGGAACTGACTTGGATTTTGCTTGGTGAGATTTTCTCTTCCCTCTACTCTCTGATGTACCTAACCTTGAAAATATATATACTTCTTTGTGCTTAACTTTGTCATGAATATTGGTCCCACTATTCCCATCTCTTGGAAGTCATAACTAGCATCGTCGATTAATCAAGATTTGTAGTTGATATTTGAGAAATGCTTGACACTTGCAGTTTCCATTGGTTCTGTTGATGGCACCTGAACCAACTCTTGCTTCAGATATCAATTTTGTGTGACTTAGAGACTCTTTGTTAATTGGTTCACTTCTTGTGTATTATTTAATAGGTACCGTGCTTGTGAAGTATGATACAAAATTATTCAAAGCAGTGGGTATTAGATTGTGTCACATTCACATAGCATGTTACAGTATGGTGTGGACTGATACACAACACCAGTATACTCTGTTATTGTTTCTCTTTGTATTTTTTGGTATGACGATGTATAACGACATGGATGCTTTTTATGCTTCTTAGTTTGTTTTTTCTTGCCTGTCAATTGAAGTATTGGACACAAGGACGAACCGATGCCAAGACCCGTACTGTTCGATAGCCGGTATGGTTCGGTACCAGTTTGGTACCGAACCAGAACCGATATGTGTAAAGTGTGCCGGTGTCGTACTGGCACGCCCATTTTTTTAACTTTTCAAGAATATTTAATTGGTAATCACTTTTTTTGAAGTTTTTCAATGATTTTAAGTCTAATTTGATTTTTTTTTTTATGTTTCTATGATTTCGGTTTAACCTAAATAATGCATTTTATTATTTTAAAATGATACAAATCATAAAATATTTAGTGAGATGTTGCATGCTACAAGGAACAACATAAAATATTTTTAAATCAAGTAGTGACGTAAAAAATATAAAATAATCCAATCACTTACATACATTTAAAATACAACATACATACCAATATCTAAAATCGGATCGAGTGGCGATGGTTTCCGTAAATATCCGGATCATCAGTATATTCAGGAGGCACATTAACCCACCACTCTAGAATCTTTCGCTGAAGCTCTGGCTCTAAGAGGTATTTTCTAACTGATAATATGGTTATGGAGGGGTCCATTCGAATATGCCAGCAGCAAAATCTGACTTGTGAGATGTTCCAGGCTGCGTAAAGTAGTAGCCACTGAAAGATACTTCAGATGCACCATATCCATATATTTATTCGTATGGATCATAGGTTGCCTGCGGCTGCGGATAATAGGATCCAGTATGACTCAAAACTTGATACATCTATGGATCCTACTCTACGTACGAGGTCATTTACAACTACATCGTATCCTTCTGAATGATCTCGAGGAGCTCGTCTCCTATATGTAATCGTATCCTCACGGGCTCTATCAGATCGTCCATGGTCTTTATCCTATGTAGTATGCGTAAACTAGGACTTACCGGTGAATCGATGACCCCCCTGCGACTGTATCTCATAAACAATGGTTTCTGTCCTCCGCTCCTTTCATGACCAGCAAATCCATGATCATCAGAACTGTCATCGCTACTGTGCGCATGATCGCATCAAAACCTGACTGAATGGATGCTAAATTTTTATAGAGAGTAGCTTGCATGCCCCTAACTACATTTCTGATTTTATAATTTTTTTTATAATTATTATTTTTTTAAAAAAATTATTCTTTTTTAATCCAAAAATATATTTTTAATTTTTAAAAATTATATATAATTCAAAAATTAAAATTTTTTATGTCATCATGTACATCGTCCGTTAGATCTACAGCACATAAAAAATCAAGCCCAAATCGAAAATTTTGGCGTGATCTCTTCTTATTTTGCAATTTTTGAGCTATTTTTTCAAGCTTCCAAAAAGAAAAGGAGGAAAGGAAATAGGGAAGAGGAAGTACACCTTATTTAGCCTTAGATCTTTTTTTTGATAGTCTCAATTGGTGTTGTTTGTGATTTTTTTGGAGCTGAATTGAAATACCGAACCGGCCTGGTTTCGCACTGGGTCAGCTCGGTATTGCCTGAATCGGACGGTTCGGCCCAGTTCGGCAGACCCTGATTGGACACATGGATATCACTTACTTTTTAGCTTAGCATTTCTAAGTATTTGTATGATCCGTCAAATTTTTGATTGAAAGTTATTTTTTTCTGTTTCTTGCATGATCAAATATATTGTTTTTTCATTTTAATGTGTCATGCATCTTTAGGTGGGGCGCATATTTCAAGACCAGTTCATTAGCCACAAAAAGAAAATCTTTAAATTGTCTAGGATGTAAATTTGTTTAGTTGGGTCAAAGACCATGTTTGAGCATTCAAAACTTGTCTCTTTTCCGCTAAAACATAAGCATATATACTTCATAGCTCTCTCTATTGTACTAGTTGTGTACATTCCATAGTATCAGAGTTGCGAGATTGCAACCCGGTAGTTACAATGCAAGTCATGGTCTATTCATGTTTTTTGTTGTTGGCAGTGGTGTGGGAAAATGTGGTCATAACATCTTTCTACATTTGCCACACTGTAGGATGCTATTAAGCACAAGTTGTTTTTGCTTTGTGAGTGTTAACATTTATAAAGTGTATGTTACCTTGCCTAGGAACTAATCATAATATATTTTGCTTGTTATTTTCTTTTTGGTTTGTTATAAACAGGTCATGAGATACAAATAAAATTGAGTTTACACACCCTAACAAAAAGAGTTATTTCATGTATAACAGGTATAAGAAGATGGAGTTATGCATTACTCCTCTGCCAAAGGTGAAAGCAGCTCAGGACGTAGCTGGTGGCTCTCTTGAAAAGTGGCCTAGAAGACTGCATGCTGCACCTCCAAGGATAACCACTGGGAGCATAGAGGGGATAACAGTTAAGACCTTCAATCAGGACAATCAAATATGGAACCAAAGAGTTGTGCATTATGAGGCATATTTTAGCTCTCTCAAAGAGGGTAAATACAGAAACATTATGGACATGAATGCTGGTTTGGGAGGTTTTGCTGCTGCAATGTCCAAATATCCAGTTTGGGTCATGAATGTCGTTCCTGCAGATGCAACAAACAATACTCTTGGTATCATCTATGAGCGTGGACTTATTGGAACATATATGAACTGGTATTTTGCTTTTGTCAATGAAAAGCTTTTCTTTATAGCATTCAATAAAAAGGTTTTAATTAAAAAAAAAAGGTTTATGGATTTTATAAGGTAGTGTTTGGTTGTGGAATAATTTTGGAAGGGATATCCCTTGTACATTTAGAGGATTTTATTCCACCAAAATTGTGGAATAGAATTATACCATGTGGGCCCACTTACATCCCATATGTTATGAGGCCTTATTCTGCCCTCTTTTCTGGTGTTTGGCGAGGATATTCCACACTTATTCTGCAACCAAACAACTCCTGAGGGAATAAATGTAGTTATCGACCTTAATAATTGAAACTCATAGGAATATCAAAAGAAACAGCTTTGGAAAGACTCTTGATGTTTAACATGATTAGTGGTGACAGAAACACTTCAGTCTTTCTTTTTTATGCTACTTTGAGTTAACTCTGACCTAATAACATGACTTGTTCACTCTTCAAGAGACAGAGCTTTGATATTCTGTGTTTTGGATGCCTCCACCTTAATTTCGTGAGCTATCCAATTTTTTTAAACTCCCCTCCCCACCCCCACTCCCCAACAAAACCAGCAGAACAAACACACACACACACACAAAGGAAGGGAGAAAAAAAATTCTAACCTTTTATGATTACAAAAAAAAAAAAAGGCATTTGTGGGAAATTTTAAAATGTCTTAATAGGTTTCTTTTTTATGTTTTCTAATATTGAGTTGACAATTCATGTTCTGACAAGACCGGCACATCCGACTAGCATTGTACCATTCCAAGAAGAAAATGGAACCCAGCATGGATCTGGGACATCAGTTCTCTTTTGAATTGGGATGTCCTGATTGTCCTTGGTGCAACTTGACTTGGGGTGGACCAGGATGCAATTTTTCATTTTTTTCCCTTTTCATTCCTGTGGTTGATGACTGTTTTAGTTCGCCCCAACCATATCATCCAATTCTAGTTCCATACTGTCCCAGGAGCAAGCAGAGATGGGCAGGTTACCAAGATTTAAACCCTTGATTGGTTGCATATAAAGAGCACCCAAAGAATCTTGATGTTCATGATTTCTTATCTATTTTGCTGTTTACTGAAATCCGTTTGAGACTTCAACGAAATGTATATTTTATAAATTGACATTGTTAGATATGCTGTATTGCAGGTGTGAAGCTTTCTCTACTTATCCCCGCACATATGATCTAATACATGCTGATGGGTTGTTTAGCATGTACATGAACAAGTAAGTTTTCTACTTCATTCCGTTTATTCAAAAGTACACGTTGTTTCTAGACCCAAGAGAGCAACAGAGATAAAAATAAGCTTGTATAGTAAGTGTAGCTAATTCATTTCACTTACATCTTTATTCATGTTTGAATATGAGTATGATAACAGAAGATACTATAATAGTCTTTCTGTATCCTATAAGTTTGGTTTGCTGTCACTTGTACTGGTTCTGCAAGTGGTAGTTTATCCAAGTTCACTATTTAGTGGTGCCTGGTGCATGAATATGCCAAATTTTACCAATTCACAAAGGAATTTGGTCTGTGTTTCCAATCTGTAGGTTAATATTTTATAAACTAAAAGATTAGCAGTAAAAATATAAGTTCAATTTGGTAAGTAACTGATTGGATGTTTATTTGGATAATTGTTTTTTATCTTTTGAAAAGGCACAAGGACTACAAAGTTTGTATTTTTTTCACAGTGCCTTTCAAATCTTAAATTTCATTTTTCAAGAAGGCATGCCAAATATTTATGACTTCAACCCAAGATCTATCATGTTTCTACAAAGGCAATTAACATATGCATGCATTCACACACTGACACATGATTTTACATGGTGCATCATTAACTACACTATGTTCACGGTCTAGACATAAAGGAAATCTTTACTTGGAAGTATTTCACTACAAACCCTTCCTAATTCATGACCTTACGGAAGGTAGAGTCCTTCACCTTCAGCAGCAAGTATAACATCTTGAACAGAATGATAGCTGCTGTACATTGAATTATCTAGAGAGATGTATCATGAGGCACCTGAGCTTTTGGTATCGCTACTGCTCTTCAGCTTTCGAATTATCTAGGGAGATGTATCCGAACCTCCCTCTCTCTTTCCCTTTTGTTTATTGCCTTTTTTTTGGCTCTTCAATCCCTAAATCTTTCTACAGTTGGGAAGCGTCTTTGAAAGCTTTTGTTGTTTAGACTACTTAACTAGAGTAGGACATTGAAATTTGAATATAAACTTTTAAAAAAAAATTGCTTGGATTTTGTTTGATATAGTCTAAAATTGGATTGAATTTATGGACGATAATTATCATGATACAGTGGGTAGATGAGACCTTTTGGATTTTGTTGAGAATGCATCAAAGAAAAACAAAGTAATAGATGGTAATTGTAATGATTCAATATTGTTCATAATTCTTTAACATCATAAATTATTGTTTATTTATTATGTGAATTTAAAATATCGATCACTAATTAATGAAGATGTCACCTGGAAATTTAGACGATGCTTATAGTTGAATTTAGAGATGGTGCAGTTTATATTGAGTGATGCTAATGTCCCATGTCTCGGAGTGCTTTGGGCAACTCCCACTCCCCGGCCCGCAGGGTACATCCAGAGTGACAGGCCACATAAGAAGCGACCTAGTCTGCGGCCCCATTAGCCTCTCTGAACGCATGCCTAGCCTGAAAGGCCACAACGTCACTCACCATAGTCCAAATATCCCGAAGTAGGGGGTGTCCCCCTCCATCGCCAATCGAGCCACCCTGGATTTAGCTGATCATGGTGGCTGAGTCACCCTCTAATACAACCAAGATGGCCTGTAGCACGCGCCGAGTATGGCTCAGGCTGGCCCAAGCCACTCGCAGCTCTGCTCCAGAAATTGAGGTATCGAAGATCTAGCAGCCACCAGTAGCTACTATCCTAGAGTTCAGGCCCCTAATGATAAATCCAACACCTCCTCTCCTGCCGTCTTTCAGCATGGATCTATCAAAATTGACCTTAAGAAAGCTTGGGAGTGGGGGCTTCCAGGTAAAAAACATCGTACAAGACGCTACTTGAGCAGAACAGGGGCCGTAGGTGTCCCGAGCTATCAAAGACCCATGTGCTAAGCCCGCATGAGTGATCTCTACGGCCTATACCCGAATGCGCTCCACAACGAACCTCGGGGACGGATTGCTCTTGCCAAAAGTCCGAGCGATCTTTGCCAACCAGATCTGGTAAGCTGTGCAGATCGCTCCAACAGCCATCTGGTGCATCGGGGGGGCGCCGGACCATCGACGAACTGCCTATAGGAAAGACCCAATCCGTATCCAGGCATCCTAGGGATCTCGACGAGCCTCCAGATCCTCCTAGCCCACACACACTAAAACGGAACATAATTCATTGTCTCGTCCACTCGGCAATCCGAACACTAGGGTTGAATGCCCAACCCTCTTCTGCTCAGCACAAATCTCGTTGATAGGCGCTCCCAAGCCACCTTCCACAGAAATAATTCTACCCTCGAATGGAGTTTGAAGCTCCAGATTCAAGCACAATCCATCCCAGGCCTTTGCTCCCATTAGAGGGCACAAAGGACATCTCCCACCCTGACACGGGCTCTGTAGGACGTGCTCCAAATCCTCACATCCAGGCTAGCACACTCCGGAATCGGGAGCAATAGAACACGTTCTATAAGGTGCTCTCCAAATAACTGACCGATCTTGCCGACATTCCACTCCGCCCCCTCTATGCTAAGAAGATCGTAGATCTGGAGTCTGTCCGTAGCCTCGACGTTGACCATGGACAGCCAGAGTCTCAAAGGAAGAAAGTCCACCCACGGGTCCACCACATCTACACTCTGCCCATCGTCGATTAGCCATCTGGTATTCGGTAAGGCAGTAGGCATGTACTTGCAAATCTTCTGCCACATGTAGGAGCATCTCTATCTACTTGGGGCTGCCCCATTAGTTCGTACTCGGCCATATCTAGCCGCCATGACCTGACTCCAAAAACTCTACAGCTCAAGTGTTGCCTTAGGTGACAAGCCAAGAGGGGGGGTGAATTGGGTTTTCTAAATTTTTAATCCCTTAATCAAATTGATAGATGAATGGGTAATTTAGCTAATGTTAATTAAGTGCGTGTAGTGAAATTAGAAAGGCACACAATACAAGCACACAAGAAATATAGTGGTTCGGTGCTCTCCTAAGCACCTATGTCCACTCCCCAAGCGTCCCCTTAGGAATTCACTATAATTCTGCGGATTACAGTTGGATTGTTTTTCGGGCTCACAATCCAAAAACCTTTACACTTAGGTTTTCCGGGATCACCAATAACCTACGTTGGTTTTGCGGCCTCACCAACAACCTACACCGTTGGTTTTACGGGCTCACCAACAAACCTTACAAGGATTTTAAAAGGAAGAAGTATGTAGCTTCTAAATGAGCAAATATAACAAATATGCACTAAAAGAAGAGATGAAAAATAGTTATCGCTTTGAGGATGCTCTTCTCTTCTTTGCTCAGGTTACTTCACTTCACAAGAGGTTGGTGGAGCTGTTTGAATGCACTTTCAGATTGCTCAACCACCTCCTTTTTGAGACTTGAATGAAGCAACTTGATGAAGAACACTTGGGCTTGCTTTCTCTTGAATACTCTATTGATTTTTTGCAAAAAGGTACTTTCCTCCGATGAATGATATCTTTTAAATACCTTCCAACCTCTGTAGGTCACTTTCCAACTGTTTGATTTGAAAAACTAGCTGTTTCTAGCCGTTGGGAGCTCAAAAAGTACATCTGCAGAACTAGTCGTTATGCTATCGGCCGTGCTGGGGTCGACTCAAGTTACTGTTCATCAGCCTTGGGGTCGACTCAAACTTCTCTGGGGTCGGCCCCTGCTACAATGAGGTTGGCCTTCTCAGGAACCACAGAACCCTTGTTTTTCTGACTTTTTCACTGGGGTTGACTCATGCTTTCTTGGGGTCGACCCGTGCTACAATGGGGTCGACCCAAGATCCATTGGGGTCGGCCCTCTCAGGGATTCTAGAGACATAGTTTTTGGACACTCATCCTGGGGTCGGCTCATGTTCTCTTGGGGTCGGCTCCACTGGGGTCGACTCAAGTCTTCCTGGGATCGGCTCCACCTGGGGTCGGCTCAAGAAAACTTGAGGTCGGCCCTCTCAGTAAATTTCATAGAGTTGTTTTCTTTGAGGTTGCACGTTGGGGTTGGCTCATGTTCTCTTGGGGTCGGCTCCTCTCTTGGGGTCGGTTCAAGGATACTTGGGGTCGGCCCCAGTTACTGTTCATCTGTGCCATTTTTACAAGTAGGTGCCGGATCGTTCCAAAACGTGCCAGGGTCGACTCCACCTCTTTTGGGGTCGACTCCTACTCTGTGCCAAGTGTGTCACTCCGTGCCAGTGCGTGCCATATGTATCAGGGTCGACTCCAAACCTCTTTGGGGTCGACTCAACTCACAATTTTCTGCATCTTAAGGTTAGACTAGTTCATAAAGTCAATGGAGCATATTTCAAATAATTTTGAGTGTATGGCACGACAGAGCTTCATACCCTTAATAATGAAAATTATAGTTTTGCCCTTAAGAGTATACTTGACTTGAAACTTTGCCGAATTAGATATAAAAGCTCTCTATCATTTTCTACTACATATTTTATCTGTTGTTAATCATTGTGAGTTGTCTTGATCTCATTTTCTTAATGTATCGTGAATGTATCGAGGGTGTGATATTCATTAGTGATATATCATGTTAAACTTCATTATTAATTTGATATTCTCTCAATTGTTATGTTAATTATCGAAATAATACTATCATCCTCATCAAGGATAAATCTCATCGCATGACGAGCAATGCATGGCTCTTGCCTCTCCAGGAGGAACTGTACCCCCAATCCTCCCTCGCGGACCGACGTGCAGACTCTCTTCCAGGCCACCAAATGCACCCCATGGCCACCTCCGTGCAAAGCCCAAAGAAAGTTTCGAGGAAGCCGCTCAACCCCCATCAGCATTGACTTAGGGACAACAGTATTGGACATGAGGTAGACTGGCATGGAGCACAAAATCGATCTGACTAGCGTTAACCTGCCCATCATAGATAGAGATGACCTCCAGTCTGTTCTGGACCCGCTGCACCAGTCCTAAGCACTCCGACACCTGCAGCCTCCTCCCCGTGATAAGTACCCCTAGGTAGCTCCACGGCCCTCCTGATCCCGCATCTCTAGGATCCTCCTGATCTCCCGCCTCCCCCTCAACTTTGTACTTGGGCTAAAGCAGATGGTCGATTTCTGAATGTTCACTCGCTGCGCTGAAGTCTCGCAATAATCCACGAACACACCCTTGAGGGCCTGCGCATCTCTCGCCCTCACCTTAGCCAGTAGGAGACAATCATCTGCAAATAAGAGGTGAGAGATCGGTCGGAAACCAGAGGCAGGAACATAGACCTCTAGCTCTCGATTCCAACAAGCTACCTGCAAGGCATGGAAAAGCAGATCAAAACAAATAATGAATAAGTACGGAGACAAGGGACAAATTTATCAATGTCCCATAGTGGATCGAAAGAATGGTGATGGTGAATCGTTGATCAAGATGGAGAAGCTCGACCCCTGCGCACAGCCTAAAATTTAGTCTATCCAGATCTTATAAAAATCAAAGCTCTCCATTGTTCGTCTGAGGAAACTTCATCGGATTCTATTATAAGCTTTTTCCATGTCCAGCTTGATTGCCATCAGACTCCTCTTCGTAGCCCACTGTAGGTTCCACATCATCTCCTGAGCCACGATGATATTATCAGAAATATTCTTGCCCCCCATGAAAGTCTCCTGCTTCTGGCAGATAATGTCCAACAATAGAGGCTTCATCCCGCCCACCATAATCTTCGCCACAACCTTATACAAAATGGTACACAGGCCGACGGGCCTAAAATGTCTAGGCTTTGCCGCATCCCGACGCTTCGGTATCAGGGTAATGTAGGTAGCCTTCCAGTCATTTATCATCACTGCCTACTGAAGAACAGTTAGACTGCCTCCACCACTGTCCTCTGGATAATGCACCAATACTTTCGGAAGAAAAGGGAGGAAACTCGTCTGGCTCGGGGGTCTTTTCCTCCGCCAAGCCCAGACAGCTTCCCGCACCTCCATATCGACACTGGCTGTATCAAGGCTGCATTCTCCGCCGCCCTAACTCGGACTTCCGCCATGGAATCTAGCTAGCTACCTTTGATCCACTATCCTCCGTCCACTTAGACCCAAAGAAATCGACCAAGGCCTGTTTGATTGCACTCTCCACCGATTGCCCCGCCCCAACTCTCAAGGAGTGGATCGTATTTCTCTGCCTTCTGATAATGGTCATTCAGTGGAAGAATCTGGTGTTTCGGTTCTCCTCCTTCACCCACTGAATTCTAGATTTCTAACTCCAGAAGTCCTTCTGTTGCTGCAATAGGGAGTGATGCATAGTAAGTTGCTGCCGTAGGACCATGTCGGCCTCTGAGAGCTATCCATCCTTATCCTCTCTCTCCTGAAGATTAGCAATTGAAGCCTCCACCTCCAATATCCTGACGATGTTGGCCATTACCTTCCGGTTCCACCGATGGAGTCATTGCTTGGTGAGCTTCAGCCTATGCGAAACCCTTTACATAGCATCACCTCGCACCAGCACCTCTAGGCCTCCCAAACAATGGCCCAAGACTGGGAGTATGACGGCCACACTTTCTCAAAGCGGAATGTGCTATGGTGATTGGAGCAAGATGCTGTAAAATCAAAATAGGACAGTGATCCGAAGCTATCCGGGATAAGTGACTGACCTAGTAGGTAGGAAAGCAGAGGACCCAGTACGGACATGCGACGACTCTATCTATCCGCTCCCACACCCTAGCTTGGCCAGATTGGTTGTTGCACTAGGTGAATCTCGGCCCAGAGAATTCGAGGTCCACCAATCTATTCCTCGACAAGAAATTCCAAAACTCCCTCCAGTCCACAAAGTCTGTGTAAGCCCTGCCTCCCTTTTTCTCACTGGGCTTCTGGATATAATTGAAGTCACCCACCACCATTATCGGAATGCTTTGGAAAAGCGGGTTGGTGATCTCATTCCAGAGAACTCTCTTAACTATGTAGTCAGTACTCTCATACACACCACGTAATACCCACGGAGCTTCATTAGGTTCTGAAATAACCATTATAACCTGTTGTGAGCAGTTGTGAAAAACATCCAAAGAGGCTGCCCTCCTCTTCCACAACACCAAGATGCCCCCAGACAATTTCTGGAACTTCACAGCAAAGTGCTTCTAATCAGCTACCAGGCAATGTTGCACTCTGATGGAGACCGTCTCCAGACAAGCGCCTCACATAGAAAGCAAATCTTCGGGTCATTCACCTGAATCAATCTCCTAAATAAAGTCATGAAGGAAGGCTTGGCCGCCCCCTGCAGTTTCATACTAAAATCTTCATAATGCACTACTCCGATGAGTGGGCCCTGACGTGTAGCCCCCCAAGAGCCTTAGGGTCCTCCAATTCAGTGTGGGCCGACCTAGCTCGCTGCTCACCTTCCTCACTCACGCCTGAGACCACCCTCATCACTGTAGCCTTCACCCGTTGCACAACAGTGGGGTGGTCCACGACCACCACCATCTTGCCCGCAGCTTCCTTGCCGGCAGCCTGGTCGCCACCACCGCCGCAGCCTGCCTCTTGCATCGCTACCCCCTGGATCGTCCGGTCCGCCTGGGCCACTTCAGCCCTGCTCCCGGGTGGCATCGACCCTCTTGTGTCCGACCCCTCCTCTAGGCTGCTCTTCGGCAGGGCCTGGGGGAGATTGGGGAAGCCAACGACCGTCGATGTTAGGGTCCCGCCTGGATCCGCCTTCGTCGTGGTTGGAGTTGGCGGCTGCATCGCTTCCGGGCCCCGCTGTGCCTAACATGGGCAACACGCCTAGGTCAGCCCCGACTCGACCTGCTTCTAGGCTCTTGGCAGGCCCACCTCGGGCGCATGGGCCATGCCTGAATCTTTCTCTTGGGAGGCTCGGCCTGCACTCCCGAGCTGCCCTCCTGTAGCCCGACCCAACCTAGGGTTTGGCGCTAGGCTCCTGGGCCTTTTTTTTGACTGGCCCAAGCCCGCATCAGCCATTTGGATCTCTGGGCTGGCCTGCAGCTCGGTCGGTCTAGTTGTCTCCAGCTGCTCCACCGAGTCGACCATGCCCACAAGTGGGTCAAAGCTCGTGCCAACTCGGATCCTTCCTCGTAGCAACCCAGAGTCGGGGTCACCACCCTCCTCGACCGAGAGCTCCTTCGGTGGTGATCGCTGGCGAGCCACGTTCGTTGGCTTCTGCTAGCTGTCTGAGTCCAGCGAGGACTCAGGTGAACTTGGGCGGCCCACCGGTGATTGCGGCCGAGACGAAGACGACTCGGGCATGGACTCAGTCGTCTTCCTCGGCCACCTCGCTGCTCACGGCGGCTGGATCCGCATCGCTGCCAGCTAAGGGCCAAAGATCGGCCTTTGGACCTCCTCCCTTGAGCTAGACTCCGGCTCGTCGGGGTTACCCCCTGTCTCCACCATCATGGGGGTGGTGGACCTTTGCCGATCTTGCCCCTCAGCCTGTGTCGGAGCCGGATTCAGCAATTTGCCTCCAAGTGCCCGATCCTCCCGTAGCCGAAGAACAACTTCGGTACATTTTCGTAGACGAAGGGTTGCCATAGCACTCTCGTCTTCCCCTTGATCTGGACGTCGGGGAGCAGTGATGTGGTGGCGTCGATGGCCACCTTCACTTGAGCGAAGCCCATCATCCGATGTTGCTCTGTCACTCTGTTTATGGCGAGCGGCCGACTGCCATCGCAGCAATCCGAAAGATGGTCTCACTGGACCAGTACTCCATCGGTAGCCGGGGGAGCCAGATCCACACCACCGTCGTCTTCACAGCGTCCAAACCTAGCACGCAATCGGGCTTCCATGGCTCCATGGCCAGGAGTTGGCCCGCCACCAACCACGGCCCTCTGGTGAGGGCCCGGTCTCGATCCGCCGTAGATTTAAACCTCAGATCGAGGGGATCATCGATGAGGGGCACCGCCGCCACCTTCGCTTCCATCTTCTCTTAGGCCGCTACATCCTTGGCCACCCAGTCCATTGACACCCGGCAGCCGAGGCTACGGACCACCACCACCAGGCCGTTCCACTCCCTCCGTGATGCTTCTATTGGCTTCTCCGGCAGCTCTAGGAAGGTCGTGAACATCTGTCGGAGCTTTTCCACCGCTTCTGAGACCCAGTGGGTCACCCAGACCTCGGGCTTTGCCCGAGCCATTGGATCCTCACCCCGCGCTAGCTGCGCACGACCCTCGCCCCCGGCCGTTGGAAAACCGTGCATGCTTCAGAAAATTAAAATCGCAGTGGAAGATGCATGCATGGTCGTTCATCTCATGAACGAATTAAAGACCTTCGTAAATAGATTAAGATTAATACTTTAGAGGGAAAGATCATATCTTCACATTGTGCGAGTAGATCTTCACCACAATCTGATGAATGTGGAAAACTTGAAAGGCTCGCTTAAAGCGGCACATGCGTCCGGCCTCTACGGATATCCACACGAGGAAGAGGACCGATCCAAGCATTTAGATCTCATCGGGGTGCTAGCTTCCTTGCAGAGATCACCTTTGATGGTTGAAGCCTTCTCTCTTTCAATCAACTCGTTGATTATTTTGAGAAGAAGAAGGATGAAGGGAGGAAGAGGAGGCCATGCCCAAGCAAAGGGAAGGGAGGCCGCACGCACCCTTTTTATTTTTTTCTTTCTTTTTCTTACGGTCCAGATTTGCCCCCAAAGCTCCCTAGGGCTTCCTCTCACGCACGCCCTAGAAAAAAATCCGAAAATAAATAAAATAATGAGGGGCGCACGCCCCTCCTTTTTCTTTTGTGCGTGAGGATTAGGTGACCCAATGAATTTGGACTCTTAATCCTTATCTAATAAGGAGTCTTTTGCAATTTGGAGTCTTCATTTTAGATAAGTCCTATTGCAATTAGGATTTTTTATCAATTAAGATTTTCTAGTATGATATAGTCATCATGGATTCCTACAAGACGGAGATCATGGATAACTCGTCAAACTCCATCATCTGTCATATGCCAAGATTTATTCGACTTTAGTTCGAGAGTGGAAAACTTTTTTTCCACTGTACATACTGCCCCGGCTAAAATCTTTTGAACTCAATCTCATAAATTATATAGGACCACTTCTTATCTATCAAGATCGATAGATTCCATGTAGGTGCATATCCTACTCCTACAATGAACCTACTGCAGCCAAGCTGCACAACAAGGACCTGTATGGCTAGAGACCATGTATATGTGCAGTCAAATTACAGCAGCCTCACTGTGAATAGCCGAAGCACTGCAGGTTAAAGGACCAGTCATATTACTGCAACATCAAGTAAGTCACTGACGAGTGGATGACATCCAAGTGACTTCTTGTATTGGTCACGCTCGGTACTCTTATTTTCTAACAAGCACCTGCATTATCACTCCAGTATCCCTACACTGTGGACTCGAGACTCGTCCATTCAAAATGAAAGCGATCTGTACACTAATCTTATCGGATCAATCACTGTCTTTGTGATGATTTAGAAATTAATCACCAATGACACATGGTTCAAATTCTTAACTCTTGAAAATATGTATTATCATCTTATTAATTTCTTGAACGATTCATGGACACATACATAACATGAATGAAAAAGAATGCCCAATATTATTAAATAATAACAAAGTCAAGTACAAAACTATGTCCCAGAATAAATAGTATTAGCTAGATTGGCTTGTAGGGCATACATCTAACACCGGCATCCCCGGCCGCCGCCTTGCCAGACCTTGCCTTTTCTTCTATCTCCGCCGTGCACGATTTTTGGCGCAATCGCCCCCTTAAGCTTCACTCAAACCCCCGCCCGTCTGCTTTTAATAATTCTTCCTTAAACATTTTCTTTAATTCAACTACAACCTATATCATTTTTGTCATTGTATCTCATTCTCCAAAACCATTCTAAGGAATAAATATTATTACAATGCAATTTTGTGGGTGGGGTTTATCTTGCCCATTCCATCGCCGATCCCAGCTTGGCGTTGACTCACCCCACTTTTTTTCCTTTTCCATCTCTCTCTCTCTCTCTCTCATTTTTTTCTTGAGTGAATTGTTCTATTCAACTCCCTTTTTTCCCCTTCTTTTCCCTCACTTCACTAGCGGGGCAGATGAGTTACATGTGCTGATTACTCATGTTCAATAATTTCAACCCGGAGTTGGTTTGGCACTTAGACAAGTTAGCGGACACTTGAATGAACCATATGCATGGCTTGTCTTCTATCTTTCGTCTCTCGCTAACAGAGTTAAGTCAAGCAACTTTTTTTCTCGTCCTTGCTTCTTATATGTATCTCTTTAACAACAAATTTTAAGGGTCATAACATGGCTCTTCTTCCTTGTCCCCTAAGCATAAGGCAAGCACAAAATGCTTTCCAATAATCTCATTCCTTCTTAAAAGTTTGTCCTTCCACCTTGAAGATATCTTATATTTAATTTAGCAACAGCCCCCTAAAGGCCCCTCACGAGCAGCTCAAGTTTAGGCCCCTCACGACCAGCTTAAGTTTTCATCGGTGCAATAAGGCAAACCATCAAAATCTTATCTTTTTGCTTGTAGATTCCTCTTTAGTTTTGAATTTCAATTTATGACATTTTGAAAACATTCATGGACCTCCACCTAATGTTTTTATAAAAAACAACATGTTCTCAATGAAAACACAGACAATCAAAGAAATTAGAGAAAGTTTTATCCACATTTATTTTTTCACGCTGTTTACCTCAAATGGGGTTGTGAACATAGTTTGATATCCTGTAACGCTTATATTGCATTTCCCTTTTGGAAGATAAACTCAAGCAGTCTTGATGACTAGAAAAATTTGGATAAGAGATGGCCTATGTTCTTGTGCTAAAATATAAAAGTTTAAGAAGAAATAGCTCCAAAACCATCTGAAAGAATTACCTTGAATCTCGAGAGATGTACCAGGGAGAGATGCCTATCTGAATTATTAGTAACTCTTCCACTCCAACTGTTTCTCTAAATACCTTTTTTCTGTCAGTAAGCTACTAACTTCTTGTTGTATCACAAGTCCAAAAAAAAGTACTTCTCTAAAATGACTATACTTTCTTGTCCTTCAAGCATAAAGACATAATCCGAACAATTTTCTAAATATAGAAATCTTACATCCAATATGGAATTACTCATTTTTTAGAAGGTACCAAAGTTACTCAGGAAAGTATTAGTCATAGCTGAGCATAAATAGAAAGTTAATACATCATTTTTCTGATCATCAATTAGGTTGTTATGTGCAAAAACACATTATGCTTTCTGGATGTATGTGGAAACATTTTTATTCCTTACGTTCTGGAGAAAAAGAAAAAAGAAAAGTTCAATCTATAATAATCATCTCATCTGCAGGTGTGACATTGTCGATATCCTACTTGAAATGGATCGCATTCTTCGCCCAGATGGGGCTGTCATAATTCGAGACCATGTCGACGTTGTTGTGAAAACAAAGAGAGCTGCTGAACAGTTAAGATGGCAAAGCAGGATTGTTCATAGCGAAAATGGGCCCTTCCATCCTGAGAAGCTTCTCATTGTTGACAACTCCATAGCAGCAAGTGCAAATTAGGCCAAAAGAAGAAAAAATCCCTTGATCTAGCATGTCTGTGGATGACAATACTATCATGATTTAACACACAAAATATTTGTTTTCTTATCTCCTTTTTCTGAAGGGAGTAGAGCATAAAGAATAAGGAGGGCGTCAGGAAGAAGGATAAGTTAAAGTTTTACCCAGACGCTTTATTCCAAGGTGGCAACTATGAGATCCTGAATGTTCGCCAGTGACGCATTAGCAAATTCTTTGGGAATGCCAGAGCTGGATGGGTTGTTTGCGACCCACACATCAACTAGCAATCAACAGCACCTTGTTATTTACCATTCATATATCTATGTTGGATACTATGGACCCTTTTTCCAGTCAATTAAAGCACTAGGCTTTTTAATGAAGAAATTATTTTTCTTCTCATGTCATGGCTCTCATAATTTATGCTGGGAGTTGGTTTTGCTGGGTTTCTTATCTTTCTGCTAGCTAAACCAGTTGGTTTCTCTTGGCGAATAGATGGAAAATGAGTTTAAAGATTAATTGATTTCGGGTAATTTTTTTATGGTTGAGCTGCATATTAGATGTCAATCAGTGGGAAGGCAGTCCTCAAGAGGCACTGTTTCTCTGGAGGTAGCACCATGCAGCAGTCCCAGAAGATTAGTTTAATTTTGATCATTGGAGTTCTCTTAGCAGCTCATTTTAATGGCCAAAACTGTTCAAGGATATGTGGTTATACATATTTTTTAAAGCCATGGAAGGAAGAGGAATGTGTTGATGAACAATTAAAGGTAAGGCATATATGTGTACCCTTCTACTACTTGAAGAAGAGGAGCGAGGATTATTTTCCATGCTGCTCTGCAAGGTCATTTATGTTTGTGTTCTAATATTTTTAATCTCAAATGTAAGCATTTTTTTTATATCTTAACAAAATTTATACTGTATCTTAAATGTAACCATTCTCTTATATCTTAACAAAATGACCCCTCCCTCTTATTCTCCGCAAAAAAATAATTGGATCATGTGGGTTAGCAATGTCAAAAATCAAAATCCCTATGAAAGAGTGAAAAAGTGATTTTTTGGATTGGAACAACTATCATCTTCCTTTAATAGCCTAGAGAAGGAAATAAAACAAACTGGTACATAGGTAAAATAGAAATGATACAAGGGAATAGGTATGCATTCACGTAGAAGATCAACAAAAGCTTTTATTTATTTATTTATTTATTTATTTATAATCTTTTAGTAGAAATGAGAAGTTTTCTGAAGCCCAACTCTTTGACAAGCCGCATCATCCGTAAAATGTAGGCCACCTCTGGACTGTTGATGCTTCTCGAGAAACCGTTTAGTCATTCCTTAGAACCTTCCATCCATCAAGAAAATCTTTAGTTCTTTCTCCATGATTAAAAAACCATTTTCTAATTCAATCCACACCTTCTATGCCTTAAAAATATATGATTACAATCACTTAAAAAATGTAAATCAGATTCTTCGCATGGTAAATGCGAAGGGAGTATATTCTTGCAGACATTCTGCTCACTTATTAAAGTTTTCCCCAGAAAAGAAAAAGAAAAGGAAAAAAACACCCAAAAGAACAAATAATAATAATAATAAAGCAATTAGGGTATGCTCTAGATAGTGATAATGATGATCATCAGCATTATAGGTTTTTCTTTGGGTGTTTTAGTTTCATGATGAGAAAATCATGCAGAAGCTTAAATAAGAAACATATGATGAGATTCTTGATGCCACCTAGCAATATAACATCTAATAGTCAAAATCCAACCATATATTAGGAGTGTAAGGCTGTGAGAATTAACAAAACTTCAAACATAATGTGGTAAAGCCTAAAAAGTTGAACTGCTGAAACAATTAGTCAACAACCAAGGAAGAAAAATGTCTCCATATGTTTGAGAGAGTGGTGATGAGTGTTGGCCTACTCGAGTCAATTCGATAACCAAGCATGGATCTAAGTCAGATTCAAGATTGAAGAGAATCACAATTTTATGTGTATTTTATCTTTCATATTTTCTATATTAATTTTACTCGACTCAAACTCAGCTAAGAAATTGTTACTTTTTATAAAAGAAGCTAAGAAATGAAGCTAAGAAGCTAAGAAACGAATATAATTTCGATAGTAATTATTTATATGCATGCATTCAAGTCTTATGCAATGGCAATCATGTCAAATTTTGTTATCTATTCTACCTTCTTCCGCCACAACCCGTCTCCCTCTGGCAGTTGAAGTATAAGGCAGCCACAGGCGGTCCGAGGTTATAATATGCTGAGAAGTCCCTGGTATCGAAGTTTGGACGCCAACCAGGAGCTTCAACAGCTTGCCGAGTCTCCTGTCGGAAAAGCACAAACACAATACGGTGAATCCCAGCTGATGGCCGTGGGCTCTCGTAGCTGACTATTTCATTTCCTGAAACAATTCGTTCAATCCACTGTCAGTGTTTTGGTGATTGGAAGTTCCCTTGGTTGGAGTTGGGATGGGAGTGCAGAAAGAGTCCTCCACCAAATCCCATTTCTCTGGAAAACTTACAGCATGACCTACCAATTTTCTTAACACTCTCTAGGAAATCATCCTCTCAGAATCTTTTTTGAGATACTAGAACTGCTGCTCAAAATACCCAACTTTAGGCATGCATATCTCAACATTGATATATGATGTGTGCAATGCGGAAGAACATATATAATGACATATAAAGTGCAAATGAATAAAGACGTTACTTATTCCTCTTTGCTTTAAGAAGAGGGAAAGCCTTGGTGCAACAGTAAGGTTGCTTTATTATGATCTAAATGTCGAAAGTTTGAAGCATGAAAATAGCTTGTCCATGTGTAGGTTTAAAGAACCCCTCCAAGCCTAGTAATGGCAGGAGAGCCAACCCTTTTTTTCTTATTTGCTTTTAGGAGTGGGAATGCGCATCAATGATAAATAATATGCTATATTTTTTAGCTATGTATGTTTATGGTATACATCATCACGTATAGTCATATAAATAGTATTGTTTAACACTATGGCATAGTATAAGATGCTAACATATTTATTAGGCTGTAATAATATGGTAAAAGTTGTTAAAAAACAAAACTGACTAGGTAATTTCTCATCTTGGAAAAGGAAAATGTATTGCAAGTGTTCACTTAGATATGCATCATAATTAGCATATAAGCAGAAAAATACATGCAAGCTGGTTTGAGATATCATTACAAATATCATAAAATAACTATCACTAATATTTAATTATTTTTGAGAATTGGAAGTTGTTTCTTTGGGTATTAGAATGTCAATTTCATATATAATGCAACAAATCTATTGAGATGTTTTATATGGATGAAATGCCTCCACATATGGTCTATGCCTACTTATTTACATGTGTTTTTGTAACAAAGGCGTAAGCTATAGCTTCACAAGCATCATCAGTTAGCCACTAACCTCCGGCAATCAATTTTCTTAGAATTTAAAATAGTAAACAATTTTTGGAATGAAGAAGTAAAACTTAGAGAATTGAAGTTAGTCTTTGTTCTCTCAATTCCCTCATCAAGAAGTAAAAATAATTGCATCTTTTTATCACTTTTTCATTTTAATCAAACTCTCTTAGCAGTAAAATGAAGGATTATGCCTCTCCATTAACAAAAGAACTTTTCCCCTCACTTGATAGTTTCATGTAAAAGCCCCTTTTTCTGTTCCAATTTTCCCTTTTCTCCAGCTTTTCACAAAACCTTTTGCTCACGTTAAAAGAAAAAGAGAGTTCTTGTGCGTGCATATGCCATTGTCTTCCCGTCCTGGAGTTTTCAAAGAACTTAAAGTGACCATGCATGAAGCCAAAAATTTTAAACTCTACTTCTAGTTTTCTAGTTGTTAAATTGATTCTTTCTTGGTAGAATATTGTAAGAAAGTTTGTTCTTCATAAAAATGACTTGTTCAGTCGACTAACATTTGAATCTGTGGATATTATAGCTTCGTCATTGTAACTTTTTAGAGAGATAAATTTCTTGTACTATAAATAGATTTTGTTTATGCTCCTGTGCTTAATTATTAGAGTCATTTGGAGTTTAATTAACATTTTGACCTTCTAAAAACCAATGTTTTCTTTTAGAAAAAAATATTTTTTAAGAGTAATGTTCCGAGAGAATTTATTTCTTGCATTTCAAGCCCTAGTATTGGAAATCAAGAAACTACAATTAGGACATTCTTTTTTGAAATCAATTATTTTTTAATATTTTTGTGAAGCATGAAAGCTGTATTTGCATTGCCTTTTCATAGTTACAAATGACTGCGAGATTGAAGACTTAAGAAGGTGAGTAGAAATCTTTTGCCCTACAACATTTGCTGAACTAGGAGTTCCAGATTAAAATGAAAACAATCGGTCATTAGGTCTTTCTTCTGAATGTTTGGCAATATATTTTATAAGGAATTTTGTAAGTTTGGACTAAATGTAAGCCAGTGCAAACCTAAGTTTGCCTCTAACCCTAGATTTTGGATTCATTTCAGACCCGACCCTCAAATAAAAAAATTGCATCTATCCAACCTCTACCTCCTTTCATAGATCGATGAATGAAGTCCAATATTTTTTTACTTAGGAGAAACTAAAATGAGTATGGTCACCAAATAAAATAAGAACAAAATTAAGAAGGATGACTGTGTTGCATGCATCTGACATAAGTGAAGGTTTTATGGAAGCATTAGCTATTACTCCTTTAGTTCATGATCAGCTGCTGCACCCTGGTTTTAAGTATTACCACGTAAAACTAATGCAAATAATAATATCCATGGCTCATGTCATGTCATGAACCATGCAATATTCATCCAATCCCAACAGGGAACAGCTAAAAAATGCATGGGCCCACACAAGTCAAAATGCTAGGTGGGGCCCAGCAAACTGGCGCACCATCTGCAAGCCCACCAATGTTTCTTTTGGGCCCACAGACTGCGCTTGATATAAATGCTACTGAAGAAATCACAACCATCCAAATTTAACGTTTGTTTTATTGTTCGGTGGGATCATGTGTTCTAGGTGTGGTTACATGTGTATATATATATATATATATAGATATATATATAATATATATTTTTTTTTTCAGGATAGTATCTGACACTATGGGTACATCAGGGCCATCTATTTACTTTGATTTTCTTGTGGGCCCACACAAAAATAAAGCATCGGTCAAGCTGCAGCCGTCCATCTACTTTGATTTCCGGTTGGAAGCCTTGCCACGCTGACTAATTTGTCTCAAGTGGGGCCCACACAAGAATACATAATCATGTTCATCCCGAGGAAGCGCTGTTGGGCAGATCAGAACCGTCCAACTGCTTATTCTTCAGGTCAGACCTGCATCAAAAATAGGTGGGGGTCATATAAGAGGTGGGGCCCCTACCCCCTCTCTTGCACGCGTGCTTTGCACGTGCACTAAGCATACTTTTCTGCATCTCCTCCTCTCACTGTGATAATTTTACACACACACACACACACACTCTCTCTCTTTCAGAAAAAAAAAAGAAAATCTCTAATTTTCTTCATTTGAAAAATAATAGGATGCATCAGCCTTCAAGCATAGCCCAATTGACACAGTCTAGTTTGTCCAGTACCAACAAAGATATGAGTGCTGTTAACAAGAGGCTTACATACTAGACTGTGTTTATTTTGGTAGTTCATGTGCATTTCTCAAAGGTTGTTGCATCCTAATATTTTTCTCAAAATCACTATGTTAAGTAATAATAATGCACATTCATCTGCTGCAATTAGGCAAAATACCATGTATGTATGCATGCATATGTATGGCCTATTTGCATCAAATGTTGTGCATATGGCTAATGCAATCGTCCACCTGCAATGCATCGATTATTGTTTCATCGCATGGTTGGACTCATAAGAAGATATATATATATATATATATATATATATATATTCTTATTTAGCATTTCTAGTTTCTTGTGTCGTAATTGCTATTTCTATTTTTTCCCCTCAAATTTATAGATGATTGAAGCTAATTCGAAAGATTACAAACAAATGATTAGAATTTGTATAGGAGTACTCGAAAGATATGCGAATTTAATTTTGCTAGAGGATTTTGAAAATTTTCTTTTGCATTTTACCAGTATTAATATCAAAACACGAACTATATAAGAAAACTTTTTGGTTGTTTAAAGCTGGATAAGTTTTTGAGAGGATTAAAGCTGAATAACTTAAAAAAAAAACATGTTATTCATTTGAAGCTTAATAGAAGGTTTGTGGCCTGCATGCAGTACTGCTTCATATATATGGCCAGTGCCCTTGCGTAGGGCACCCATTTTGGTTAAAAAGATTGGAATAACCTGAGCACCCTTACAACCATGAGCACACATTGGAATTTTGACAGATTGGTGGGTCAAGTAAGATGAGACCAGATTCTAATGCTACCTGCAGGAATGTGAGAATACATAAGGCTGGTTCTGCCAATTCCTGTGTTCAATCTGATATTATCCTTTGTTTCTTGGTATATATTTTTTACTTACTAAAATATTTCAATACAACTGATTAGAAACAAGTTGGACCAGCCAGGCCACCTTTTTGGTTCATTGGCTGGTCCAGTTCAAGAAAAGTGGATTATATTGTGGCATATCATATATGAAGCAGAGGGCTGATACATGTTCATTAAAAGACATTTTATTATTATTATTGTATTGTTAGATGGAGATTAAGAGTGTTAATATCACCCACCAGAACTCGCATCAGTCGTTTCTGGGATGTCGGTCACCAACCTATAACACAAAATAACCATCAGAAAGATAATTAGTAACTGCATAAATATGTTGACATCATAAAGTTTATAAGGCTGCACATATCATAAATATGTTCATAGTCATAGTTACAGATATTTTTGTATATCAATACAATAAAGGTACTTGATTAGTACCTTACTGAAGTTCTGCAATGCAACCTCATCATATACCCATTTCCCCCATTAATGAAAGATTAATAATATGATTAAGCTCCCATGAATGGCCCAATGGAGGGACATTCATTGGGTATAATTGTTACCAGTTCCCTAATGGCCTAAAATAATAACACCAATCACTTGGCCTTGCTTGGCTAGGACGTGCGGGTTTGCTTGCCAAAAAAAAAGAAAATCTTGAGATTAAAAAAGAATATATGCCACATATGAATATTAGCAAGTGCAACTCAATAAATTATAGCATCAGTAGATATATACCAGCACGAAAATAATTTTTCAAGCTTCAAAACCAACTTGAATCTCTCTCTCTCTCTCTCTCTCTCTCTCTCTCTCTCTCTCTCTCTCTCTCTCTCTCTCTCTCTCTATATATATATATATATATATATATATATATATATATATATATATATATATATATATATATATATATATATCTGTGTGTGTACATACACGTACTTGCATGTATGTGCTTGCATGCGTGCCTGTGTGCATGTCTGCATGGATGTGTATGGGTATATGTGGATGTGTTTGCATATAAATATATGTGCATATGTGCACGTGTGCTTTCGAGCATATGCAGATTTTTTACATAGATGTGTGCTTTAGGTGCATGCTTGCACAATTCTTATGTTTGAATGCAGGAATGCATAACATTTAATGTAAATTTAGAGTAGTGTAAAAAAGTCCATGCCAACATGACAACCATGCTTTGGAAAATGCAACTTGGGTTAGACATCATTCAGGTTTTATTTTAATTCAGTCCAACCCTTTTGCACAACCAAAGTAGCTAACCTTATAGTAGTCTATCAAATACATTATGATGATCTTTTAAAATTGACACCTGAAATCATTTAGGAAAAAAATGTGCTATTGAATTTTAGAGAGAGCCAGAGTGCAACATAATCAGAATATCTTACCTAATAGCATACAAAAATTGGTATAGTCTCTGACTGGTTGGTTCAGTGGAAGGAACATCCCTCTCATACTTGGGAGGGCTAGGTTCAAATCCTGCATGTTGTCTAGGTAAGGTGCCCTCTTAAACTTTGATAAGAAAATGATTATAGATATTTTTATTATTGACAAGCACTTTTTCACCCCAGCTAATTTAAATGAGTTCATAAATCATACCTCAACCAGTTCTTAACTAGAGCCATATCCTTCATGATAAGAGCAAATTTAGTTCGTAAAAATAGAACTCCGCAATCATAAGAGAATAACTAAGGAGAACAACAATTCTATGGAATTACTCAGAAATTGATTTTGTGCCCTAGTAACCTAAAAGATATTTCTGACTTAACTGAAGAATATTACACTTAAAATATCCACGACATCAGTAAAATTAGAAGAAACATATTATCATGCATATGACTAGTTGGTTGAATCATAGAGAAACACTTATACTCAGATAAGCAAAAACACTAATTAAAATTTATTAACAATTTTGCAACTTGTTGGTTAAAGTGAGGTTTAAAAGATTGCGTAAAAGAAATTTAGCTTATTTTTCAAGGACTATGGTGAATAGATTTTTGTGGAATGACTATGGTAAATATTAAGACAAATTAAATAGTCTACAACTATAATATTCTTCTACACTAAGACTATACCTCCTCATTAACAGATCAAGCGACACACAAACACCCATAACTTTTCGCTTGTACATATATAAAGATTTCTTCTCTTATTCATCCATCTTAGACTTAGTAGTCCAATCAGCATCATATAACTTTGCTCCCAAAAAAGAGTGTAGGGAACTATAAGTATCATCAGAAATTAACAAAATGAATTAATTTGATAAAAGAATGAAGCTACTCTCTTATCATTTTTATTTTATATGCACGAAACAAGCATATAAAAATGTGTATGTGTCTATACACACACATGACATTGATGCTTCTCAAGATAAATGGAGAAGTATAGGTCGATCTTTTAACTGTCTAAAGTGCCAAGTAAGTTATTTCTTCCAAAAAGATAATATGATGCTTACAAGGATGATCATAAGAAAGTGGGAAAATAAAGTTCTTCTGCAGATTATATTAAAAAACCATGTGCTTTCCTGAATCTTATAGATAAATCACTAAATTTAAACTTTAATGAATTGCTCATGATATTTCAACCATATTGTAGAGTGACAAGATTGGTGTGATCTAGCTTGCACTCGCAAAAAGGTAATCATCAAGTTCTGAATGAAACCAAACATAATATTTGTGGAGACCAGGCGATGTCTTCAAATAATAACCATGTTTCTATCGTGCAGAGTTTAGCCTTACGTGTATGTACTTACAATTTATGTAACTTGATATACTATTGCTTCTTGATGCTATCGGTCTTTATATAAATAGTTAGACCAATATCTTACACAACACTTTGCTGGTCCTTTTGGCCTATGCTCTTTAGTTTAGCCTCTGACTTTGATTTAATCCTTTTTTTGAACCAAAAGGTTTTCTTCTTAAATATTACAACTATATATTTCACAGATAAGCCTTTCTTTTTTTCTTATAAAAATTACAACACATTAATATTTTCCAGGAGAAACTTGACCTTTTAGAGTCCAGTTTTAAAAATAAAATTTAAATAAATCCTGGCCACCTGAGATCAAGATAGATTAGTATTCTTTTTATCAATGAATAGATGTCTTTAAAATAAAATTGAAAAGATAGAATCTACAAATGACCATCAGAATAAGATGTAAAAGTTTAAGCTCACCAGTGCAAGTACTCTCGATGGGTTGGATTGCTTGGGCTTGGTGCATCAGGGTCCACCATCACCTTATATAATTGTAATCAAATTGTGTGCCATCAATAATTTAAAGAAGACCACAAGAACCATGTATATAAAATTTAGAGCTGAGATTCCTAAAGATTATGCATTTTACAGAAAGTCCATGAACAAAATCTTCGTTATGTATTTAAGCCATAAAGATATTTCTATGCATTAACATCTTTCCATTTTTTTTTCAAACATTCAACTCCAATGGCACAGATAATAAGTTATGTCATTTAGGCTACGTACACATTAAATTTAATGGCTGGAATTCATAGAGAAGTCTCTCTCATAACACAATTTCAAGTCTGTGATCTTACCAACCCAATGCAGTGGATGGTTTTATGTCCTTTTGTTTTCATAATTTTTCCTCCTAAATATTTTCCATTATATGAGATTTTAAGTTGAAGTACCAAATATAAATATTTGTAGATGATGCATATTAGAAAAAAATCAAAATGATTCATAACCTAAGATAGAACTCTTAAAAATTAGATGAATCCCCCAGATGGTATGGTAGTGGCCTATGATTGCCAAGGATGATTATAAAATGCTTATCCTGTATTCTATACTACGTTTCTCTATGTATATGACAAAACAAATATTCATAAATCATGATATGTTAAAGTAATACAGTTAAAATAATCTGCAGCTGATGAAGAGTTCTTGAAAAATATATGAACTCAATAGGCCTTAGGATTCTACAAATATCTGTACAAGGAGATTACAAAGTGTTTATCAAGCAACAAGTTTCTCGTACAAAAAAACTTCTTCTTCTTCTTTTGAGTTTTTTTGTATGTATACCCTCCTAAATATATAAAATTGCATAAATTCTCTCTTCAAATTTCTATTTACATATATATCCTCTCTTTTTTCGCATCCGTACCCATACCATCTAACATCATTATAAAATAAATAGTTTAAAACTAAAATAACTGAAATACCCTTATGGGTAGATATGCAATAAAAAGTTATAACGGTATATAGGCAAATAGCAACTTTATGAGGATATTCATACAATTTTTCATACTTAGAAGAGTATATATTCAAAAAATCAATTAAAAAAAGATTAAAAAATGCTGGAAACTTGCTAAATCTTTTATGATTCAGTTAGATCGACAAGTAAAAAAAAAATTGAGCTACATTATCAATTTTTTTTTTAAGATCATGACTCGTTCAAGTTGGAATATTATGTGACTATTTTAGTAATCCTATTCTTCATTTGGTTCTGATATAATTATCATTATTGAATCTATAACATCTATATATTTTTCATTATTTTTAAAAGATTAAAGCATATCAATTTAAATTAATTATAGATACTTAGATTAGTAAAATATTTTTTCGTGATTTGTAAATGTTGAGTTATTGTTTGTTTTTTAGGCGAGAATTTTATAAAAGTAGCATGCTTCATTTTATAAGAGTTGATGTTAACATAAGATCACGTGACAAGATAATATTAATATATTTTTGCCACTTTTTTATTAAGAACAACTGAATTATCTTTGCTGAATTTTGATTATTTTTTATCATTTTTTTAAAAGTGTATATACTCCTAAATATACATAATTACATGAATATCCTTTCAAAGTTGCTATTTACATGTGTATCTTTATAAAGTTTTCTTTTTGAGTATCTAGAGTATTTCAATCATGTCAAATTTAAATCATTTATTTTTTAATGGGATTAGATGGTATGAGTAGATATTAAAAAAGAAAAAAAAAAGGTATACATGCAAAATAAGTATTTTATGAGGGTATATATATGTAAATAATAATTTTATAAGGGTCTTCATACAATTTTGTATATTTTGGAGGCTATACAAGCAAAAAACTCTTCTTCTTTTTTTCCCCCTAAAAACATGACTGCGAATATATTTGATCTTCTTCAGCAAAGTTGAAAAGTAAGTTGAAAGTTGATTTAAAACTTGTTAGATCTGTAGAAAACTGCTATAAACAGCTCTCTAAATAGTTTTCCAGTGGTTTCCCATGCTTTTCCGTTTTCCTTTTGTTGCTTTGATAGCTTTTCTAACCTCATTTAATTCTGATTTCCCACGTACGCATAATTTGTCAGTTCACCTTAAGAATTCCAAAGCATATGAAGTATCTAGGAATAAAACATATTGAAAATTTTCTTGCATTCTTGTACCAAGTTGGCTATACCAACCATATGGGAGAGTTTCAGTTCGCCAGGCATAAGACTAGTGGCTCGTTTAGAGGCCAGGGATCAATATTATAGTGATGATGCTGGGCACCCTCGCCTAGAAAAATTGATTCCCGGGTTTGAGTGCCATTTTATACTTAGTTGTTGAACTTCTTTAACAATTAGCCCCTCTAAGACACAGTTATACTTCACTTTTATACACAATTGTGCTTGCTAACTTCCTGACCTGTGTTTAGTCAAACTTAATTAGTCACTAAAAACTTAATTGCCATCAAAACTAAGGGCTGGGAATAAAATTCCTGGTTAGTATAGGTTCTCAACATTAAATTGGTAAGAAAAACAAGGGGTGAGAGTTACTCTTTGCATTGTTTATATGAGGACTCGTCCGGGCGTATATTTAGTTCCAAATCGTTTATTCGCTGAGGAGATCTTGAGTAGTTATATAAGACTAAGGAACCCAAAAAATATCTTCCGGCTAGCCATTTTGGGTGAGAACCTGAGTTGTTACAAATAGTATCAAAACAATCTCGGCCCATAGCCTGTATGTACAAGGGAACATTGCAATACGAGTTCATGGAGGTAACCACAGGCCGATCGTGGTGTGCCTTATATTAGATTTGAATAGATTTAAATTCTTAACCTGACATGGATTTTAGGGCTTGAATGCGGGGAGTACACGACCTGCGTAGCCGTGTGTTTAGTCTCACATCGGCTAGTCCTACGTTGTGCCAGTTTAAGCTGCAAACTGGTTAGACAAGATATCTGAGTTGAAAATATATGGAAGATGACTGACTCTCTCCATCTCTCTCCCCTCTCTCTCTAAAACAGCCATATAAACCTCAGTGAAATATCTATGTGAAGAGTAGGTTTAAGTTATTTGTCACCAACAATTAATTCCTTCCAGGAAAACTACTTTTACCCCCTGTAAGCAATTACCAACTTGAACAGCTTGAGTTAGCATTTCCTCTCCTTTGCTGAGATCTGCGATTCTATCCAAGTTGGCTTCAAGTTATGTATAGGCCATACGTCAGGCTTTATAATTAGCTATAAGGGCCTAGCAGGGCTGCACTAGTGGAAGAGATAACCCACTGAAATCTAACAAAGTTGAACTACCATGATAATTACTTACAAGGGTGTAGAGCCTCCTTTGGTCATGCCCTCCAATCTCGACCTGTGGCGCACCCGCCACCGCCGATGGCCTCAGCCCCGTCCCATTAGTGAGTTCCTTACCATTGTACACCACTCTCATGCTAGCGGACCTCACAAAATGATCCAGGACATCACCAATGATTTGTCCTAAGATCAAAGGGTCCCTCCCTCGTATCATTGCCTATGAAGCTTAGAACAACAAGTACTGAACTTCTCAAAGAAGATGAAAGATTAGCAGTTCAAATGGACCTTGGTGGGAATAGAGGCAGAAGAGCTTGTCTCTATATATAGTAGAAGACCAATGTGCAAGGCATCCACTTTATGTTAACAGCATGTTGTTGTCGTTGTTGCAATACCTCCCAAGGCTTGGAATCTGTTTATCTTTTTCTCCTCTCTCTCTCTCTCTCTCTCTCTCTCTCTCTCTCTCTCTCTCTCTCTCTCTCTACAGGCTTATCAACGTTGGCTTGGAAATATGGGATGAGCCTCCCCACTTTCAGCCTCCTCATCATGGGCAATTGCGAGGGAGTTCTAGCTGTGAATAATATATTCACAACTAGAGAAAGGCTAGTTAATTAAGTCCTCTTATATATTCCCAAGATCTAGCTAGAGAAAGGCTTTGAAAGTGATACGTTTTTATTTGTTACTAATCTATAACAAACAAAACATGGCTTCCGGCCCGGCCGGGCCTTCCCCGAATGCCGCCATGCCCATGCCCAGCCCCACTGGCGCTTCAGCGAATCGTGGCCTCGTGACCCATCGAGAGGTCGCATTCCGGTCAGGCTGGTGAGCACTCAGCCGGACAAAGATTCTGAGCCAAGGCAAGCAGCCATTGCTATCACTAGCAATGTTCTTTTTCTCCTAGTGTACTTTTACCTCAGCACTTCAGGGCATCCGGTGCCTCACTTTCACTTTAGTTTGGGTGAGTTTTTGTGGATTGTTCCACCCCGGAGTCCCTTCTTTCTGGCTCCTCTCCGCCTGCATGGTTGTCTGTGAGCCACTTGCTCGACGATCGATGGACTTGTTTGATCAATGAGTGCTCCTCTTTCTGGTATGACTGTCGAGGAGGTCGGACACGCGTCCGACACGCATTGCAGCGTCGGCCACAGGCTGCAACTTGTGTGTGACTGCTCACGAATGCAGAGAAAAGTCTATGCTCCTTGAAGGTGATTAATGAGGTCTGATGCTCATTGGACCATTTAGCATGGCCGCTCAAACATGCATGCGAAAATGTCTGAGATGAATAGCCACAGTCATGTCGCATGGTCTGAGCGCAATATATCTCTCCATGCATCGAATATATTTCACACATTCGCAATATTTAAGATGTGGCTAGTTGTTTGTCACTCGAGCATCAAATTCACATCTTGAGAGTCTCATGAGGCCAACAATATTGCATAAAACGATCGAACAGTACTCCAAAACAAATCCCAATCTATCTGTGTCGCATCCAAGCTGAGAAGGTGATTCGAGAAGTCTGAAAAATGTGGACATATTATTGTTTACTAGATATTGTAGGAAATTTTTGGAAGCAGATAGAGAGGTTTTTGCAATATTGGTATGTTCTCTTTGTTTTGTTGGAAGTAGAAGATGAATGTAATCAGAACATATATGTGACTCTTGAATGAAAAATTGTATGTGAATATCTATGATGCTCAGTCGACCATCCAACATTATATGAGCAAACATTTTGATCAATCACATTTCTCATATGTCTTTATACGTGATGCATGGTTGTGCTGCATCAGATCATAGACTTCACAGATTCTAGAGTGTCATGTGGTTGGCACTGTAAAAATATTGCAACATGTGTTCCATCAGAGCTCAGCGAAGTACTTGTAGAACGTACACCTAAAGTTCTTCTACATGTGCAAGGACCATCGTTGAGGAAGATATAATATGGGACATAGAAGTAAACAATTTTTTTGTGACAATATGCCATTTTTACCGCATGAGATGTTTAGTTCCACATTGGTTATTCGTCGAGGAGATTTTGGGTACTTATACATGACTAAAAAACTCAAAAAGATATTTTCCGACTAGTCTTTTTGGATGAGGCCCTGAGTTGTGACGGTTTTTGATACTACACATGCATATATCACGTCGTTTAACATTTAATGTGTGGTGGTTACAAGTAAATTGTGAGTTCGTAGAAGACACATCGTAAGAGTGTGATATGTCATCGTTATAAAATTATGAAAAGACTTTAGATATATTTGCATCTATCTACATTGCATCAAATCTCCAAAGGTGCTTTGAGAATATTTGTTATACAGATTGACACCTGCTAAATTAAAAATAGTACAATGTGAGAAGTAGACAAAATCTTTATGATGCTATGTCAATACTGCTATGTGGGATGTATGAGTATAATTTTCGGTGTCCACTTAATTTTGCTAGCTATAGGTGCTTTTCTTCTAATATTAAGGCTCTTTATTTTGGCGGCATAAAATTATAATGCACTTTGGCTTTGTGAACAAAATCCCCTGCCATGTTGTGCAGGAGCCTTTCTTGCCCCCAGTTAATAATCCTCATCGAAATATGCATGCATTGCTGCCTTCTAGATTTTTCAATATCTATGCATAACTTGACTGCTACTTGTAAAATTATTTTTTTGCTTAAGACTAAAAAAAAATATTGATCAAATGTACATCTAAAACTTTATTTCTGAGGCCATGCAAGGGTGTCAATCAACCTTATTATAGAGTAACCTAATTATTCTAAATCTAATGCTCCACTAGAAGAGGAACAGAATAGAGGACTGATGTAGTTAATAGAAGAGGCAGTGATGCAATAGTAGGGAAGTTATTCTGCCATGCCATTGGCATGTCTATGTCTTCTTTTCTTGGACAAAACACCCTTAATGTTAAGGACAGATTTGTCATACTCTAGAATAATACTGTGAAGTATATGAGGCTTACCAATCTTTGTCCATTTCTTAAGTACAAAGAAGCATTAGTTCCTTCTTTTTCTGACTGCCACGTTGTAAAGTGAAGGTTCCCTCAAAAAGGTTACCTAGGCCATACTGGCCTCCAATACCAATCCCCCAAAGAGTGGCGTTTATGTGCTTTTAAGTCATAGTCTTAAAGAAAAAAGAGGGAGAGGTGAGGGGCAGTTGTTTTCAACCTCCCATAAAGTAAAATCTATAAGTGTCAATATTATTGTTTAGGGTTTTCAACTGAAGATTCCTTTCAAGATACAAATATCCAATTTCATATATATGCAATGTCCAAAAAGCTTCACTGGATGATAGAGTTGTCAAAGAATAATAGTGCTGAATGCAAATGGCTCTTTGTGAGCTATACCATTAAATATATGTAGAGCAGAACAAAGCTAAAGACAGAATGTTGGAGCAAATGATCTATGAGCTTGTGTTTTTTGGCTGTTCAAAGATGGGCAAGGACCACCAAGGCCACCAAGTATCTCAAAGGATGAATGACCATAGGCCTTCATGTGGCTAGCAATGAGCCACTTAGATAAACTGATAAAAAAAATTCTATGTAAGAGAATCTATCAACCCACCTTTTCAATCTTGTAAGAATAAAGTTGCGCATAAGATTGGCATCTCCCATAGGATATGAACAAAGAGGACAAGAGTCATCGAATTCCAAGCTCGCAATACCAACCACTCATATAAAGACACTGAAATTGTAGAGCATTGGAGTTAAGTTGCTGCATGGATTCTTGCCGACAGAATGTCGTGGTTTAGATGAGGTAGCAAGTAGGATTTGATCTACAACTTTAATGTGGATTACATTTTGAGGCCAGGGATTGTCAACGGGGTGTAGGTGAATTAGACCAAGGTAGTCATTCAAGATAGGAATGAGGGAACCATAGGTATACTTGACAAGAAAATTGATAAGACTTACATTATAGGCCAGGTTACAGACTTACAGTACCCACTTTGTTTCCCATGCTGCTTCTTTTTCTTCTACTTGGGAGTTGGGAATTGGGACAGCCAAATCTATGTTGATTTAGAGAGGATTTTAATGAAAAAAATAGCTAGAGGATATACACTTAGGTATATGGAAATATCTATGAATGAAGAAAGATATAATAAAAAGTTAATAGAGGGTTATGATAAGGCATGATGGACTCTGCATGCTTGTAGGATTGGCAACCGATGTCGGTTGACTTAAAATGCAAGGGTTGGACTTTAAAGGGGAAAAGAGGGAAGCTTTTGTGACCTTCATAGCATACTTTATAAAAGTGACTTTGACCTCAAACTTGGTGACCCTTCATGATGCTCATCCACCAACTTATACATTTTTGATGTGCAGGTAATTAACTTATATTTTGAAGTAAGATGTGTGAATAAAAATTCTGAGCGTACATATATAGTATTAGGAAACCAAAAGAAAAGAAAAATAATGCCATCTCTCTTATTATAATTCTTTTGTCATTCTTAGAGCTTTTCTTTTTTTCTGTTGATAAAAGAGATCCATAAGGCATAAACTATGTAAGTTGGGCTAGTCGTTTGTCTCAAACACCTGCAAACTCCCAAATCTTAATGAAAGTGGGATTTGAACCACTGGAGAGATTTTACCAGCAGGAAAACGGCTTGACACCTTCTTTGTTAAAATCAACCTGCTACAAAATCTTATAATCAAGATACATACATATACATGCATGCATGCATGCATACATACATGTACATATACATACATACATACACATATGTACATGTATGTATATATGTGTGTGTGTGTGTGTGTGTGTGTGTGTGTGTATGTGCGTGTGTATATATATATGTATGTGTGTATGTATATGTATATGTATATATAATCATATAACCATACTAGATCATGCATAAATTATGCTGAACAATATAAAAACAACATCATTACAACATCAAAATATGTGTAAATTGTAACCATACTAGAACTTAGAAAACATGCATGGTGAGAATGCAACATCAAATTACATGCACCACACACCGGCTTGAAAGTAATACCTCCCTTTTGGAGGCAAGGATGCCAACTATTAGACCATTGCACCTTGTTTCTTTTGATAACTTCATAATATGTTATCTTTAATTTAGATGTACTTGGGCTCAAATAAGGTACCAATTATGTGCTCGCGCTCCACTTGTTTCATGAAAGGGGTTATTGGGCTTGAGCCAAGCTTGACAAATATTCAAGCTTAGGTCACTTGTCAAATGAATTAAGCTTTCTATCAATCTAGCCAAGCAAGCTTCTACTTTTTCTAGCTCAGCTACTTTGAGTCTAGCTTTCTAAAGATGTTAAAACCTGGCTTTTCCCTATAACGGCGTGTTACCCACCTGAACCCAAGGTGCTTATGCATAGATAGCTCTGTTTGTTTGCATTACTTTTCTTTAAATCAGTGTAGTTTTTTGACAGCCTTGCTTGATTAGCCCCATGCATCTTATATCAGTCCACAACCATTGGCTTGGCTCTGCAAAAAGTACAGAGAACTAATACCAAATTGAGCATGGGGAATCCAGGATTTAGTGAATCTCAGTTTTAGCACAAATTTGAATGTTTGAATCTACCTTTCAGCTAATAATCGAGGTAAATGAGTTAGGTTATAGAGAAGGCAAGCCAAAACCTGGCTTGAACTAGAGTTAGGTGAACAACCTAGGAGCAGGCTTCCCATCCTTAACCCATCTGATCACATTGAACCATGGATTGCTTCGACCTATCAATCTGCACATACAATATAATTGCTTCATAGCATTTTGAATCACCATATAAGGACTACACACACTCTAAACTTATTAAATGCTATCATTAATTGTTTTTTTTTTCTTTTTTACTTCTTTTTTATACACATCTGCGATGCCAATCTAACACCTGCTGCAAGAAGTGTTAATTAGGATGCCGATACTACTAGTGTATTACCAACTTTCTATATCAGTTTACTCCTTAGATGGCATAATGAGTTCCATTGATGAGGTGCAAGCCTTTATGATTGTCATTACACTAGAAAAATGATTCCATCCTTCTTTAGCTGATAATGCTGGTGGGTAGTCATGCGTGACACATAATATACTGACAAGGCCTAAGCAAGGGTGCTGATAAGAACTATCATTTCTACCAGCTACAAACAGAAGAGCACATTCCCTAGTTCCTATCAGCAAATCATTCGTTAGCCTTATGATGTGATTTAAAAGGCTGTTTGTTTCTAATTACACTATCTGCAGTCCTAAATGTTGATTAGGATCTAACACCTGCTGCAAGAAGTGTTGATTAGGATGTCGATGCTATTAGTCTGTTACCAACTTTCTATTTCAAGCTACTCCTTAGCTGGCATAATGAGTTCCATTGATGAGGTGCAAGCCTTTATAATTGTCACTACACTAGAAGAATGATTCCATCCTTCTTTTTAATTGATAATGCTGGTGGGTAATCATGCAAGATATATAATATACTGGCAAGGCCTAAATAAGGGTGCTAATAAAAGAACTATCATTTGTACCAGCTGCAAACAGACATGATGTGATCTAAAAGGTTGTTTGTTTCTAATTACACTATCTGCCGTCCTAAGTGCTCGAGGAGGAAACTCTATACTCCGAAACTCTCCGTGATCTTCACTTTTCCCCTTCTATATTCTTCTTCTTCTCTCTCGCAATGCCAATAGGCCCAACCCCATGTCCCTGTTCCATATGGGTCCATCTCTAACTGGTGTCAGGACTATATTTGGTCAAATTTCTTTTTTTTTTCAAACATAACACTATCATGAATTTGTGTTAAGGTTCAACTACTCAATACTAAGCTTGGCCTCAAGCATTAGCCAAGCCTGGCTAAAAGGCTTAAACTTAATGAAACAAGGCAAGTGGAGACCATTCTAGAACTATTGCCCCACCACCAGGCCTTCAAAGATTGCTGATGTGTCGGTTTGGAAGATCGCCAAGAATGGTGATTTCACTGTTGAATCCTGCTAGAAGTTGATTAACAATGGTGGCATTCTTTGGCCGTTTTACAAAGCAGTTTGGAAGGCAGCAGTATTGGAGAAAACAAAGGTGTTTGTTTGACTTGCATTAAGAAATAGACTATACATGGGCGAGCTCCTTGCTAAGGAATGGTAGGCGATAAGCTCCAATTGCCCCTTGAGCAAAGCTTGAATTGGTAGTCGGTTCACTATAGGGAAAATAGGAATTTCCGACTGTGAACTCTTAACGCTAGAAAAAGGCATCGGTAATTTGGCTATTGCACCAAAATTTGCTAACACTTTTTACTAGCATCGGTATATTACGATACTTAAAAGCGTCGGAAGCGGAGGAAAGGGCTCTCCCGAGACTTTTTGGTAAGCATCGTCAGAAGCCAATAATTAGACAATGCATATAAGCATCGGAAATGATTTACCAGCACTTTTTTTACAAGCATCATCGCGAGTAAATAATAAGATGATGCGAATAAGAGTCGTCGGAAACCAATAACAAGACGACACTTATAAACGTCGTCTTAAAAGCATCGGGAGTGAAAGAAAGGGCTCTCCCGAGGCTTTCTGGTAAGCGTCGTCAGAAACAATAATTAAACAAAACATATAAGCGTCGGAAATAATTTACCAACACTTTTTTACAAGCATCATCGGTAGCAAATAATAAGACGATGCGAATAAGAGTAGTTGGAAGCCAATAACAAGAGGACACTTATAAGCATCGTCGGGTTTCATATATTTTTCCAAATCGATCGACCGACCCACCATCTATCATCCCCCTTTCCTCTCTAATCCAGAGCGCTGCTACCACCGCTACCGTCGAGCTCCACCTCCGCCTCTCTGTCGGTCTCCTTCCCCTTGCCAGCTTCCTCCTCCTCCTTCCTGCCCATAGCCACCGCCAATCCACAATGTTCTTCAAAGCTCCGGCTGACCACCCTCCTCTGTTCGGATCTCAGCCAGCCTACCTCTATGCTGGTGATTTTCTATTTTCAGAATAATCCTCTTTTAAGTTTTTGCTTGATGCCCTAATATTCTATTTCCCTAATTAGTGAAACATCAAAGGTAGGAAGATTGACATTGAAGATAGCATTTGCATGGAATTATGACTATTATTTATTTTTATTTTCACACTTTTCCAAAACTAATAAATTTTTACAGTCAAAAGCTTTAAGGATTTTATAAATAGTTTCAAGAAAACAAGAATTTTATTATACATGTCTTAGTCTAATTCATTTTTCTTATTAAATTTTTTAATAAAAATAGAAAATAAAAATAATACCAAATAGGAGTGGTGTTGGTTGCTTTAGAGCAGCTGTATTTTGTGCTGCAAGGGTTGTCCCTCGTTTGTCTACTTGACATGTTCCTGGCTGCAGCAGGCCTCTACCCCAAGGCCATCTTGTTTCCGTGGCGTTAGGTGTTTCGAGTGCGCTTCCCAAGTCAAAATAAAGGAAGATATCACATGTGGCGATCATGCATGAAGGAAATAAAGTGCCCGTGCTAGGATTTGTTACAAACCAAGTACTTCATAATATTTACTGGAATTTAACTTTGTGACTTAAACATGATATTTCTATATGGATTTCTTTCTTTTTTCATTTTTTCTCCATATTGGGGTGGGGTATACAGGTCACGTTACTCATGTAGGGTTAGGGTTTTATTTCTCGATCTTATATTATCTAGTAATCTAACTGATGATCTTAGATACTAAATATTAAACTAGACAAATAAAATAACTAAATACACCCTTATATGGCTGCACCATTGATGATTCATATATCCATTTCATTTAGGTCGTAAGTTCTGTATTTGGCTCAGGCCAAAAAACACCCAACAAGAAATGTAGGCTTTTACACAAGTCAAACCTGACCTAGTATTGATCCAGCCTAGCTAACTGTTTTGGGTCTGAAGCCAGTTAATAAGGTCTGATTATCTGGTAACATGTGTAATCCCAGAATAAGTAATGTCTATTCTGCTGAAGCTCGCATATCCACTTCTATCCTTCAGTAAATACGTAAAGGAATCAACTTTCTAATATACATAATACATTATAAAAATAAAACATGTTCTAAAAGAAATACATAAAAATATATTTTTAAAAGAATCAAATTTAAATCTTTGTGATGCCAATGGCTAATATGTTTGGTGAATTTGTATGTTTGTTTTCCTCCACTTTCTCACTTAGTATCTGTTGCTGAAAATTGGACCTGGGGGTGACCGCGGACCGAGGAGGAGGAGCTCCGGCTGGTGGTGCGGCGGCGGACGGCTGTCTCTGGCGGACCTGCAAGAAGCCTGTGGCTGGAGGTTCCGGCGCCGGCCCTCCGATGCTTAAGTCAGAGAGGGGCTTGTAATGGAGAGAAGTAATGGAGAGAAGTAATGGCCAGGGAGCAAGAAGAAGAAGTCCTTTCTTTTGTGGAGGAGGAAGCCCCCTGTCTCGCCAGCGTTCCTCTCTCTTTATAGGAGAGGGTGTGGCAGTTACTCACCCTTGATTGCGATTGCGCATATCTCGGATTAAATATATTACCTTAGATGGCACGGGCGTTAAAATTAGCTGGCAATCGGTTGAGATAGTAGGAATTCAAATTTTGACAGCTATGGTGGCGAAGACTGCGGGATTTGATCCCGAATATGGAAGATTTGGTGCTCTTTCTTTATGTGGGCGTTCCACGCTCGGCCTTCTGAGCTCATGCCTTCTGAGTTTGGTCTTCTGAGGTCGGCCTTCTAAGCTCGGTTTTCGAATCTTGGCCTTCTAAGGTCAGCCTTCTGAGCTCATGCTTTCTGAGTTGGGCCTTCTGAGCTCATGCCTTCGGAGCTCGGCCTTCTGAGCTCGATCTTTTGAGCTCGTTCTTCTGAGGTCAGTCTTTTGAGCTCATGCCTTCTGAGCTCGTGCCTTCTGAGCTCGGTCCTCTAAGCTCGGTTTTCTGATCTCGATTTTCTAAGCTCGGTCTTCTGAGCTCGGTCCTCTGAGCTCAGCCTTCTGAGCTCATGCCTTCTGAGCTCGGTCTTCTGAGCTCGGCCTTCTGAGCTCATACTTTCTGAGCTCGGCCTTCTGAGCTCGGCCTTCTGAGGTCCGCCTGCCAAGGTCCGCCTGCCGAGGTTGTCCTTCAGAGCTCGGTGGGAGCTTCGGTGATGGCGATGCTCTGCGGAAGAGCAACGTCGCGAGCGCTGTCCTGAGGACTTGCACCAATGAGGAGGGAGTACATGCAAGTCTCTTACTTGCTGCAGGTCTTGAACAGCCACAGTGAGCGCTTGGACTTGTTGTACCGATATGTCAAACTGTTCAGGGTGGATCCATGGAGCTTGTTCTGCCGGAGGCATCGTGATACGCCCTCTGAACCCACCAGACTGCAACGGGTTCGAAGACCCAACCTCCGCTACCTGATGGCATTGGACCAGGGCCCTAACACACGATCCACCATGATGGAGTCCCAGGCACGTAGAGAAGGAGTCCGTTGCAAGGGAGCTGAGTTTTCGTCGAAGATTCTGTTGCGAAGATGGGGGGAGCGGGACGACATGCAAAACGGGGAAGATGGCATGCAGAACGGGGAGGAAGAAGAGAGTAACCACATCGAGGAAAGCATTCGATTTAGACGGAAGACGTGGGAGGGAGAGGAACTCGAGTGCCGATGTGACAGCCTTTTATTTCGCTAGTCAGTTATCAAGGGATCCATAAATGAGAGAACGAGCGAAGGGAAAGGCAGCGTGAGAATAGAAGTGGTGTTTGGGTTAACTCTCGCCTGAAGAAGAGTCCTACGTGCATGGGTTTTCTCTCACCCAAATAGAGGTTTGAATAAAATATTTCATTTCCATCGTTCTCCTGTTCTTCTTCTCCATAGCTGGGACCTACCACATCGGTGGTGGATTCTGGATCGAGTGGCTAAGACTTGGTGCATGATGCCTGGAGACATTAGAAGCTCTTCTGCTCCTGAGTCTCATGATCACGACTTGGGTCCTTCCTCTAGCACCAATTGTTACTGGAAATTGGACCCGGATGACCATGGACCCAGGAGGAGGAGCTCCGGTTGGTGGTGCGGCAGCGGACGGCTATTTCTGATGGACCTGCAAGAAGCCTGTGGCCGGAGGTTCCGGCGCCGACCCTCCGATGCTTAAGTCGGAGAGGGGCTTGTAATGGAGAGAAGTAATGGAGAGAGATAATGGAGAGAAGTAATGACCTGGGAGCAAGAAGAAGAAGTCCTTTCTTTTGTGGAGGAGGAAGCCCGCTGCCTTGCCAGCGTTCCCCCCTCTTTATAGGAGGGGGTGTGGCGGTTACTTACCCTTGATTACGATTGCGCATATCTTGGATTAAATATGTTACCTTAGATGGCACGGGCGTTCAAATTAGCTGGCAATCGGTTGCGATAGTAGGAATTCAAATTTTGACAGCTGTGGTGGCGGAGATTGCGGGATTTGATCCCGAATATGGAGGATTTGGTGCTCCCTTCTTTATGTGGGCATTCCGCGCTCGGCCTTCTGAGGTCGGCCTTCTGAGCTCGGTCTTCTGAGCTCGGCCTTCTGAACTCGGTCTTCTGAACTCGCCCTTCTGAGGTTAGCCTTCTGAGCTCATGCCTTCTGAGCTCGGCCTTCTGAGATCGATCTTCTGAGCTTGGCCTTCTGAGGTCAGCCTTCTGAGCTCATGCCTTCGGAGCTCGGCCTCTTGAGCTCGGTCTCTGAGTTCGGCCATCTAAGGTTAGCCTTTTGAGCTCATGCCTTCTGAGCTCGTGCCTTTTGAGCTCGACCTTCTGAGCTCGTGCACGTCGAGATCATGCTTGCCGGGGTCACGCCTATCGTCAGATTCGGATGCTCTGATTGTATTTGTAGGGTGGTCCATTTTTCCCCCAACAGTATCTAATTTTTTTAATCTATTTTAGATAAGTTGCAATTCAATCAGTATTTTAATATAATGGACAAAAGTTGGATAAATAAGTCGAGATCCAATAAAGAATATTTGGACGGAGTTCAGAATTTCATTAAATTTGCTTTTGAGAAAGCTAATATAAATTGAAAGATTTTATGTCCGTATCAAAAATGTGTAAATTATTCTTCTCTCGCTCCAAAAACTGTTGAAGAATATTTGGGATGGAATAGTTTTCTAAAGGGGTATACTAAATGGGTATTTTATATAGAGTCCATATTGTCGTCTTCATGCAACCAATCCTTCTATATAGAACATGCCTTTAGTTTTGGATCTAGTAACACAAAAAAAATTTGTAGGGAAAGATGATATATGAGGCTTACTCAGAAGATGCTCTTGAACATGGTATTGAAAATTTAACAGATTTTAGTGGAGAACAAGAAGTAGCTGCAATAGGTGATGGGCGTACAATTACTGATTCTATGTATGTTGAGGTACCTATACATTCATCTAATGATGAGACAGGTCGGTATCATAACTTGGTGAAAAATTGTGATCAAGAACTATATCCGGGTTGTAAAAAATTTTTGAAAATTTTTATTATGCATTTATTTTGTTTGAGATATTTGAATGGATAGTCAAGCAAGTCTTTTACTATGCTGCTTCAATTATTAAAAAATATATTTCTAAAAGGTGTTACTTTGCCATCATCTTTTTATGAAGGCAAAAAACTAGTAAAAGAATTGGATCTTGAATATGAGAAGATACTCAGTTGTTCGAATGACTGTATTTTATACCGTGGTGAAAATGTTAACCAAGAGGCATGCCGAAAATGTGGATCTTCACGATGGAAAAAATATAAAGAAGATAGGCATAATCTGTTGAGTGAAGTGGATGTTATACGGACTAAGAAACAATTGGCCAGAGTTTTGTGGTATTTTTCTCTCATACCTAGATTGAAAAGGATGTATGCATCATCGAAGACAGCTTCTTCGATGAGATAGCATGATGAAGGTCGTACAAAGGATGGAATAGTAAGACACCCAGTGGATTGTTTAGCATGAAAAATATTTGATGATAGACATCACAATTTTGCTTTTGATGTTCGCAGTATTAGGCTGGGTTTAGCTGCTAATGGGTTCAATACATTCCGACCGATGAGTTCTACATACAGCACTTGGCCAGTTATTTTGATTTCTTATAATTTGTCATTATGGATGTGTATAAAACAGTCTTTACTTATTATCTCAATGGTTATTCCAGGTGATAAGGGTCCACGTAATAATATTGATATTTTTCTGCAGTCTCTAATAGAGAAATTGAAACAATTATAGGAGGGTATTGATATATTTGATGCTTTCACAGGCCAAACATTCAATGCGGACAACTCTTATCTAGACTATTAATACTTTTTCTGCATATGCTAATTTATCTGGTTGGAGCACTAAGGGGTATATTGCATGTTCTTCTTGTAGCGATTTAACCCATTCGTATTGGTTAAAACATGGAAGAAAGTTTTGTTATATTAGCCATCGTTGATGGTTAGAAGCAAACCATCCATTTTGATTTCAGAATGATCTGTTTGATGGTACTATAGAATTGTGATATGCCCATATTCTATGGTGCGGGCACCAGAATCCAGAAAAGACTCCAATTAATTAACTCAAGGTCACTGTGGCTTTGATCGAGTCCTGTAAATAAAATCAATAAGTCAGAAAGCAAGCCTCAATAAATCAGAAAGCAAGCCAAGTCAGTTGCATGTTTCTACCACCACCTTTGCACACCCTTGGAGCACCACCTTGGCATCCACATCAACATCAGCTGGCCACCTCATCACCACTCCAACCAATGGAAGCACGCCAACCAAGATGAAGTCAAGCATAAGGAGCCAACCACATCATCTCATCAAAGAAACCAATGCAACGTCATGTCACTTCATCAGAAGAACCAATCACTATGCAACATGCTATGTGACACCTATTGGAACGCCACCTCAATACCATATCAGCAATCATCTCAACCAGACGCCACCTCAACACCACATCAGCAATCATCTCAACTAAGAGGATAATGCCAAATGGAAGAGTCAAAATCAAAAGAACCAATCACCATGCCACCTCATACAAGTTGACACGTCACCCAAATTCAAAGTCCAAGAGGTCGGCCACAATTTAAATACAAGAAAATTTCAAATGGGAGCCAACAACTTTTCAAATCCTCCCCCTTAAAGCCGTCCAACTTTCTTTCCTTTTCTCTAGCAACCAAGCCTTCAAATGTGGAGCGCCATTCATTATGTGTTTAAATTTCAAATCATGAGGAAAGTCTATAAATACCTCCTCATGACATCTTGTAATTTTAGTTGATGAATGAATAAAAAGAGTTTCTTTCTTCCTTAGCAATTTTGCTTTGTCACCTTGAGAGAAGGTTGGGCGTGAGGCCCTTGTTCCAAGTTGGGCGTGAGGCCCTAAAGCCACTACCACATCCACCGCTGCCTTACCTCCTCTCGCCTCCCTTTTCTTTTGTGATTTCCATTCTCCTCTCACGCCAAAGTTCTAATTCTTGTTTCTTTGTAGGTCCTTAAAGTACTCTATGTCATTGGGTCAATTATCCTTCCACACCAATAGCAAAAGGGCCCTGTTGCAACGGAAGATGAAGCTTGGTCATCCAATCATCAACCTTCAAGAGTGAGATCAAGGATCCTCCTCCAGAAAAATTTTAGAAGTTCAATGTTTGGTAAACCTCAACTCTAGGTCTGATTTATTGAAGGAAGTGTCCTAATCAAGTGGTTTCTCAACCACAACGGTCCATTCTTCTAAGTCCTAAATGAATTAGTACATGCGGGTAACTAGTCCTGAAATTACTATGCTCATGTTAATGTTTTCTTATCCCATATGTGACTGAATTTTCTGCTGCTATTAGGCTAGTTAATCAACATAACTTACTGATAATCCTTATGTTTAAATCCCTCACATTCATCCCGCATCATTTTTGGTATCAGAGCAAGGTTAATTAGGACACGCACATTGATTATGCTGAAATTCTGCACTTGCTGAAATTTCTGCACTTTCCTGAAATTCATTGATGCAAAAATCCTAATTTGCATGCCTTATTAAGTTTATGAATTAAATCTGAATATTTCAAATTTTAATTTTGAATTTTAGTTATTAAAGTTGAGATCTGATTTCCACAAATTTAGGATTTGAAGTTAACAATTTTAAAGTTAAATTTGAAATTCTAGGTTTGGGCTCCAAATCTGAAATTTCCAAATCTAAAATTTTCAAATCTGAAATTTCCAATATGAATTTTGCATTCGAATTTCAAAACTTGAAATTTTGAAACATTAGATCTGAAATCCAAATTTGAAATTCAAAATTAAAAATGGGAACTTAAATTGAAACCGAAAAAAATTTGAGATTCAAAATTTAAATTTAAAATTTAAACTTGAAATTTGAAATTTGAAATTCAAAAGCCAAAAACTAAAATTCAAATCTGAAATTCAAAATTCAAAAGTTTAAATTCGAAATTTGAAATTTTAAATCTCAACTTGTGTGGACATTTAAAATAGTTGCATCCGTCATAAATCATATTAAGGGCACTCTAATTGCAACATAAGGGAAGGATTTCATCACCTTTCCTTAGCCCAAAACAACTACCCTCATAAATGTAGAACCCAAGCCTAATTTAAAACTCAACTAGCCAACTTAACTTAGAAACCACAACGAGTCTTTAGGCTAATTGAATTTGGCTAATTCCTTGCTGTCTAGAAAAGTTCCGATCAGGGTCGTGGCTACCATCTTATTTGCCCAGCCCCGTTAAGCGGTTGGTGTCAGCTAAGTATGGTTAATGGCGGTTACACGAACTCTTGGTCCAACTAGCCTGGGCAAGTGGTGAACCAATTTTGATTAGATAAGTCTTTGATTTAGATTTAGCAAACCCTAGCATAGGCTAGTCATTTTGTTTTGTCTTGAGCCTTGTATGACAACTAGATCAGGATCACCCTACAACCCATCACATACACAACCCATTGAAGCCATAGACCCCAATCTTGAGACCATCCTGAGGACTATGACTGAGCAGTTCAAACAATTGAACAATAGGTTTGATCAAGTTGAGGAGAGGCTAGGAACCCTAGAGGAAAATCAACAGACCCACGTGGAACCTGAATTGACACCCCAACCCCATCGCCACCTTTTCACTCCTGAACATAATCAGCAACGACCACATCAGGATCATGTAGACTAGGATGAACGAGCCCTTAGGAGTATCAGACTTGATGCACCCTCCTTCGAAGGAAGTCTAGACCCTAAGGTATACATTGATTGGGAAAATGACATGGATCAATATTTTGAGTGGTATGAAATGTCGGAAGAAAGAAAATTCAAATTTGCCAAGCTTAGGTTGACACGACATGCAAGGTTATACTGGAGAAATATTGAGAGGATCACTAGGCAAAGAGAAGAACTACCTATCAATACATGGAGACAGATGAAAATTAAGCTAAGAGAGAAATACGTCCCATTATCCTACGAACAGAGGTTACTAGATCAATGGCAAAGATTAAATCAAGGAGGAAAAACTGTATCTGAGTACATTGCCAAATTTGATGAGTTCGCTATGAGGTGCAACATAGTCGAGTTAGAAGCCGTAACCCTATCTAGGTTTAGAGCTAGTCTTAAGGAGGACATTCAAAGGGAATTGTTCTTAAGAGAAATTCATGATTTAGACCAAGCCTACCAAATTGCCAGAGACTGCGAACGATTCCAGAGGGGACCCATTTTTCGACGACCTGAACCCAATAGGATTAGCAACCCTGGAAGCAGGCCAAGCCCAAGTTCAAACCCATCACACAGACCCAATCCTATCACTCCACAGGCTTGTAGGGACGACAAAGGAAAAGCCCCTGAAGGTAGAAAGGAAAATAATGTCCCTTGTTTTAGGTGTCATAAAATAGGACATTATGCAAGCCAATGCCCCACTAGAGCGTTACACATAGGAGAAGTAGAAGAAGAGATCCTGAGACCCTAGAGAATTATGGAGAAGAAGTCTACGAAGCAGAGACCAATTTGGTAGATGAATATGAAGAAGAGGAAGAAATCATTGAGACGTCTGAATTTCTTGGAGTTGTGAGATGTATATTGACCCAGGCTAAAGAACAAGAAGATTGGCGTAGGACCAACATCCTACAAACCTTTATCAAAATAGGAGAAAAAGCCTGCAAAATCATCTTAGATAGTGGAAGCTGTGTCAATGCCATATCAACCAACACCATCAAGAGTTTAGGATTGCCTACCGTACCCCATCCCAATCCCTATAATGTATCTTGGATAAATTCGACCTCACTACCCATTAAACTTAGATGCCAAGTCCAGATACAATTCCAATCATATCAGAAAAAGGTATGGTGTGATGTCCTTCCTATGGGAGTAAGTAGCATTATTCTAGGCAGACCATGGCTATACGATCATGATGCTACCCTGTTTGGAAGATCAAATTCATGTTCCTTCAATCATAATGGAAAGAAAATTGTAGTTCACCCTACCCCACCTAAGGACAACGTTAAGAGGGGAGCTAGTAGTAGTCTGAAGGAAACGAAACTTGGATTGAACCTAATCAATGCTAAGGAATTAGAGCAAGAGATCAATAACGGTTCACCCATTTGGATGTTGACTGTTAAGGAGACCCAGTACCAAATCCCAGTAGCACACCCTCAAGAAGTGGTTGAAATCTTAGAAGAGTTCAAAGATGTATTTCCTAAAGACCTTCCTGATAACCTACCACCTTTAAGGGACATTCAGCATGCCATAGACCTAGTTCTAGGAGCCACCTTGCCCAATCTACCCCATTATAGGATGAATCCTTCGGAGCACCAAGAATTGCAAAAGCAAGTTGGCGAGTTACTTAGGAAAGGATTCATTGGGGAGAGTTTAAGTCCTTGTGCAGTACCTGCCCTTCTGACCCCTAAAAAAGATGGCACTTGGAGAATGTGTATAGATAGTCGTGCCATCAATAAGATTACCGTCAAATACCGTTTTCCTATTCTCCGTCTAGACGACATGTTAGATATGATGGCCGGAGCCACGGTATTCTCCAAAATCGATCTTAAGAGTGGCTATCATCAAGTAAGAATTAGGTTGGGGGATGAATGGAAAACTGCCTTTAAGACTAAAGACGGCTTATTTGAATGGGTAGTGATGCCTTTCGGTTTATCCAACGCACCTAGTACCTTTATGAGGATCATGACCCAAATTTTAAGGACATTCATTGGAAAGTTTATAGTAGTCTATTTTGATGACATTCTCATATATAGCAAGACAAAAGATGATCACTTGAATCACCTTAGACAAGTTTGTCAATCACTTAGACAAGATAGCCTCTATGCTAATCGAAAGAAATGTGAATTCATGACACCTAGGATTATCTTTTTAGGATTTGTCGTGACCACTGAAGGAGTATCTGCCGATCCCGAAAAGGTCAAATCCATAGTTGAGTGGCCAGTACCTAAAAATATTCATGACGTTCATAGCTTTCATGGTCTAGCCACATTCTACAGGAGATTCATTAGAGGATTCAGCACAATTGTCGCCCCCATTACTGATTGCCTTAAGAGAGGAAATTTTGAGTGGACCAAGGCAGCTGAGAAAGCCTTTAGAAAGATTAAAGACAAGATGACACAAGCACCTATATTGAGATTACCCGACTTTTCCAAAGTTTTCGAGGTTGCCTGTGACGCATCAGGAGTCGAGATTGGAGGCGTTCTAAGTCAGGAAAACCACCCAGTAGTATTCTTTAGTGAGAAATTAAACGACGCCAAGCTAAGGTATTCTACCTACGATAGAGAGTTGTATGCAGTGGTCCAAGCCCTAAGGTACTGGAGACACTACCTTCTGCCACTAGAGTTTGTCCTATACTCCGATCATGAAGCCCTTCGTTTCCTCAACTCTCAGAAAAAGTTGAACCCTAGACATGCGAAATGGGTAGAGTACATCCAGGCCTATACCTTCGTCCTGAAACATAAGGCTGGAAAAGAAAATCGTGTTGCCGACGCCCTTAGTAAATGATCTATGCTCCTCACTTCTGTTAGTACCGAAGTCATAGGTTTTGAAAGGCTCAAGGAGGAGTATGAACATTGCCCCGACTTTAAGGAAACCTACCAATCAATCCATCAAGGACCCTCGAGCCAATTCCTCGATTTTACCATTTACGACGGATTTCTCTTCAAAGGAAATAAGTTGTGCATTCCCCGCACATCCACCCGAGACTTTCTAGTTTGGGAAATCCACGCAGGAGGCCTAGCTGGTCATTTTGGTAGGAACAAAACCATCTTAGAAGTCGAAGACCAGTTTTTTTGGCCAGGTCTAAAGAAAAACGTTGCCCAAATAGTAGCCCGATGTCGAACCTGCACCACAGCAAAGCAACAACGACAAAACACCGGTCTATATACTCCCCTACCAGTCTCCGAATGCCCTTGGCAAGATATTAGCATGGACTTTGTGTTAGGATTACCCAAAACCCTGAGAAAACATGATTCAGTATATGTCGTGGTAGACCGATTCTCCAAAATGGCACACTTCATACCTTGTTCCCAGACTTATGATGCCTCAAAAATAGCTAAACTTTTTCTAAATGAAGTGGTTAGGTTACATAGTTTACCCAAGACCATCGTATCAGATAGAGACGTTAAGTTCACTAGCTATTTCTGGAAGACCCTTTGGCATATGCTAGGAACCAAACTCAAATTCTCCACTGCCTACCACCCTCAAACTGATGGTCAGACCGAAGTCGTTAATCGGAGTCTAGGAAACTTATTGAGATGTGTCGGTGACAACCTAGGAAACTAGGATCTCCTATTATCACGCGCTGAATTCGCTTATAACAGCTCAGTCAATAGATCCACAGGAAAGAGTCCCTTTGAGATTGTCCATGGATATAAACCTAGGAAACCTGTAGATCTTATTCCATTACCCTCACATGCACGAGTCTCAGAGACAGCAGAATCATATGCACAACATGTCAGGGATTTACATAATGAAATCAGTAAGAAAATTGACATGAGTAACAAAGCTTATGCGCAAGCAGCTAATCGTCACAAACAGGCTAAGGAATTCATTGAAGGAGACTATGTAATGATTAGACTAAAACCTGAAAGGTTTCCCCCGGGAACTATAAAAAAATTGCATGCCCACAGTGCAGGTCCATTTAGGATATTAAAGAAAATTGAACCTAACGCTTATGTGGTTGACTTACCCCTTGATTTTGGTATTAGCTCGACCTTCAACATCTCAGACCTTATAGAGTATAAGGGACCAACATTGATACCTAGTGAGCCTTTTGATCATTGTGGAGTGATTGATTATAACCCTATTTGATTTTGATGAGCTCAAAGCATTTGAGTATATCTTATGTTTACTAATGAATTCAATCTAGTGTTTCAGTGAAATTCTTATAAATTTATGGTTAAGTGTCTCTAGATTTGGTTCAAGACATTTTGGATAAGTTAAGAAGTCAATTTGAACCAAAGTCTGAGACTCGAGTCAACTCCGGGAGATTACGAGTCGACTCCAAGCGTATCAGAAGCACTGGCACAGGCTCGAGTCGACTCCTGTACATTACGAGTCGACTCCGACTGAGAACAGACAGACGAACAGAAAGATCCAACTCAAAACCTGTCAACGAGTCGACTCCTGAAGAGCGCGAGTCGACTCCAATACTGCCGAGTCGACTCCAGGGTAGTACGAGTCGACTCCAGGGAGTTACAGACAGAAAGACAGAAAAGTTATTTTGGACCCTGAGAGCCGAGTCGACTCCTGAGGAACTCGAGTCGACTCTGATGGTTGGCAGGTCGACTCCAAAGGAAGCGAGAGTCGACTCCCAGTGTGATACAAGGCAAAAGTCAGAGAGCAACTTTCGGATATTGAGAGCCGAGTCGACTCCGAAACAGTTCGAGTCAACTCCAGGACGGCACGAGTCAAAAGACAGAAGATCGAGAGTTCGGACTCTGAGCGCCGAGTCGACTCTCAAAATTTCCGAGTCGACTCGAGTGAGCAAAGTTGAAGAATACATCTATGGATTCCTTGGAATGAGTCGACTCCAAAAGTGCCAGGTCAGCTCCAGACTTTGGAAAGTCGACTCCGGGTTAAGTCGAGTCGACTCCCAGTCGAGAAGAGCACTTTAATTCAAATCCGGAACAGTTGCCGAGCCGACTCCAGAAAAGCATGAGTCGACTCCTGCTGCAGCCGAGTCGACTCCAGATCGCGCGAGTCGACTCCGATCCCAACAGAAACATTGTCAGGATGTGCAGAATGTGCAGAACGGCTAGAAGATTGTGTCTAACGGCTAGTTTCCGTGGGAAATGGCTTAAATAGCCACAGAGAACTGTAGCAAGGTAGAGAAGCGACATTCCATTCAAAGAAAACAAGAAATCTTCATCTACCAAAGGATTTCAAAGGAAAAGAAGGAAGAGGGCCATTAACTCCATTCAACCAACTCTTTCCAGCATTAAAGAAGTCTCCTTCAGTCTTCAAGTCTTCAAGACATTCAAGAGGAGACCCCGAGTTCCAGAAGCCCTCCCTTACATCTTCATAAATTTGTTTGAGGGCTCTTAACTTCTCTCTTATTTATATCGTTGTATATCTGCTTGTTTAGAAGCTTTATTTTTTTGTTTGTCTTTGTTCAAACCGTTTGTTCCTTACTTGATTCAATCAGGGGATTGAATCAAGGGTGTAAAGGTTTGTTGGTGAGCCTAGGTTGAAACCAACGTGTAAGGGTTTGATTGTGATTCCGGAAAAACAATCGGGTGGTTCTAGTCGGTGAGCCTAGGAAAACCGATCGAGTTCGTTGTGATCTCGTAAAACAACAAGTTAGGTTGTGAGCTTGTAAAACAACCGGCTGTAATCCGAGGGGTTATAGTGAATTTCCAAGTGAGGCTTGGGGAGTGGACGTAGGAGCAAGGGTTAGCTCCGAACCACTATAAATTTCTTGTGTTTGTGATTGCTTTGTTGTCTCTTACCTTCATTTCATTCACTGCACATGGCATCTAATTAATCAACTTGCAAAAAGTATTAATTAGTTATCCACAAACCTTTTAATTGTAATAATTATTTTAAAATCCAATTCACCCCCCCCCCCCTCTTGGGTTGTCTATCTGCGCAACAAGTAGTATCAGAGCTGGAACTCTTTTACCCAAGGAGTAAAAGATCAAAATGACAACCCCATTTGGATCTTCTCACATTGAGGGCCAGTCCACCCATAGACCTCCATTCTATAATGGATCCGACTACTCATATTGGAAGGCTAGGATGAGAATATTTATCCAAGCCCAAGACTATGAGATGTGGACCACCATACTAAATGGACCATACATCCCATCCATTTATGTAGAGGGTGTCACTGTACCCAAACTTGAAAAAGATTGGGATGACAATGATATAAGGAAGGCACAACTAAATGCCAAAGCAATGAATGTGCTTTGTTGTGCATTAGATAGAAATAAATTCAATAGAGTCTCTACTTGCATTTCTGCAAAAGAGATTTGGGATAGACTTGAAGTGACCCACGAGGGCACAAATCAAGTAAAAGAATCCAAAATAAATATATTAGTTCATAAGTATGAACTATTTGAGATGGATTCTAATGAAACAATCACTTGCATGTTCACTAGATTTACTGACATTGTCAATGGCCTAAAAAGCCTTGGCAAAAATTATACTAACAGTGAGCTTGTCAGGAAGATTCTTCGTTGTCTACCAAGGTCATAGAAAGCCAAGGTGACGGCAATCCAAGAAGCCAAGGACTTAAACAAGCTGCCACTTGAGGAGCTACTTGGATCCCTCATGACGCATGAGCTAACGATGAAACAACACAATGAAGAAGAGTCCTCTCACAAGAAAAAGGTAATAGCACTAAAATCTGTTTCTACTAGCAAAGATTTGTCTTGCAGCGAAGAGGAAGACAATGAGGGAGATGATGATGAGGCTCTCCTTGTAAGAAAATTCCGTAGATTCATCAACTGGAAGAAGTCCTCTCATCAAAGGAAAGGCCCCTCAAGTTCCTATCACAAGGATAAAGGTAAGAAAAGAGAAACTGAGGGGATCGGATGTTATGAGTGTAAGAAGCCGGGGCATTTCAGAGCTGAGTGTCCTTTGCTGAAGAAGGGGAGCAAGTACAAGAAGAAGAAAGTCCTCGTCTCCACCCTATCGGACTCCGATACATCATCATCATCATCGGATGAGGAACAAGAAGAAAAGGCCAACCTATGTTTTATGGCTAATGACTATGAGGTAACTTCCGAAACACATTTAGACTTTACCTTCGATGAATTGTATGATGCTTTCAATGAATTAATGGACGAATATAAGACAATAAACCTTAAAAACAAAGAACTGAAACTAACTAACCAAACTCACCTCCGTAAGTATGATACATTAGTTAAGGATAAAGATGTTATCATTAAAGAAAATTCAGAACTTAAGACAAGCAACCAAATCTTAATTCAAAAGACTAATATCTTAATTAAAGATAACGAAAGGCTGACCAAAGAAATATTAGAACTTAAAAACAATAAACAAATCTTAAAAGAGAGTCTCACAAAAGACCTAAATGGACTAAAACAGAAAAACAAAAATTAGCACTAGAACTTGAAAAGTACAAGCCTTTTGTAGAAAAATTTACATATAGCTCAGAAAAATTAGAAATGATACTTAATAGTCAACGAGCTGTGTTCAATAGAGCTGGTTTAGGGTATAAACCTAAAAATAAGCAAAAGCTCCTTAGTAATTTTTTTGTTAAAGCAGGGAAAAGCAAAACTAAGAAATTAACATATTTTTGCTGTGGAACATTAGGACATAAAGCAAATGTGTGTGATTATAGAAAAGAAAAAACTAAAAGAAAAATTAAAAAAGTTTGGGTTCCAAAAGGAACCAACATTACTAACCATGAAGGACCCAAGAAAACTTGGGTACCTAAAATTGTATGATTTGCTTGTGTCGGAGTGTCTTGCAGCCAAGGTCGACAAAAATTGTTGGTACTTGGATAGTGGCTGCTCAAGACACATGACGGGTGACAAAGACCAATTCTTCACCCTTGAGCCTAAGAAGGGAGGTGCTGTGACATTTGGAGACAATAACCAAGGTCACATCATTGGTATAGATAAAGTACAAATCACCCCTTCAACCTTTATTGATAATGTTCGATATGTTGATGGTCTTAAGCATAATCTACTTAGCATTAGTCAATTGTGTGATAGAGGTTTTGATGTTTTGTTCAAACCATCTTTATGCATCATAACCAACTCAAATGATAATAGTTTAGTTTTTAAAGGAATAAGACGTGGGAATGTGTATGTAGTAGACCTTGAGGATCTTGCCAAACATAACCCATGTTTAGTTGTTAATGAAACTAAGGATAATGATGCTAGTTGGTTATGGCACCGTAAGTTAGGTCATGCAAGTATGGACACAATATCAAAACTAGTTAAAAGAGATTCCGTGATAGGTCTGCCAAAACTAAAGTTTGAGAAGAATAAAATATGTGAAGCTTGTCAATATGGCAAACAATCAAGGAACTCCTTTAAATCCATAAATTGTGTCTCTACCTCTAGACCTCTAGAACTACTACACATAGATCTATTCGGACCAACTAGAACCACAAGTCTAGGTGGAAATAAATATGGTCTTGTTATTGTAGATGATTTTTCTAGATATACTTGGGTCATGTTCTTAGCTCATAAAGATCAAGCATTTTCAGTATTTAAGAAATTTCATAAGAAAGTAACTAATGCTAGAGATACTTCAGTCATAGCTATTAGAAGTGACCATGGAACGGAATTTGAAAATCATCTATTTGATGAATTTTGTAGTAAAAAGGGAATAACTCATAATTTTTCTGCACCTAGGACACCACAACAAAATGGAGTTGTAGAAAGGAAAAATAGAACCCTAGAGAAAATGGCTAGAACCATGCTATGTGAAAGTAACCTCCCTAAGTACTTTTGGGGAGAAGCCATTAATACCTCATGTCACATATTAAATAGAGTTTTATTGAGACCCATTATAAAGAAAACACCTTATGAACTTTGGAAAAATAGAAAGTCCAAAGTAAACTATTTTCATGTTTTTGGATGTAGGTGTTTTGTTCATAATAATGAGAAGGATAACCTAGGTAAATTTGATTCTAAATCTGATGAGGATATATTTTTGGGGTATTCTACAACTAGTAAAGCCTATAGAGTTTTTAATAAAAGAACCCTTGTTATTGAAGAATCTATACATGTTGTTTTTGATGATTCTAGTGATATCTCTTCTAGCAAGAGAGTTGATCTTGATGATGATGCTGAAATTCTTGAAGAAAAGATTGATGAGATGACATTACAAGAAGATGAACAAAAATTAATTGGAAATGCATCATCAAGCCAAGAGGCTATTGTGGATCATGGGCTGACTAAGGCTTGGAGGTATGCTCATGGACATCCTAAGGAATTAATTCTAGATGACCCATCTCAACCTGTTAGGACTAGAGCATCTCTTAGGAACTTAAATAATCATCTAGCATTTGTCTCATATTTTGAACCTAAACACATAGAAGAAGCTGAAAAAGATGTAAATTGGATAAATGCAATGCAAGAAGAACTAAACCAATTTACTAGAAACAAGGTTTGGAACCTAGTTGAACGACCCTCTGAATATTCAATTACAGGTACCAAATGGATATATAAAAATAAACTTGATGAAAATGGAATTGTAATTAGAAACAAGGCTAGACTAGTAGCAAAGGGCTATAATCAAGAAGAAGGTATAGACTTTGATGAAACCTTTGCTCCTGTAGCTAGACTTGAGGCTATTAGATTGTTAATAGCATTTGCATGCTCTAAGGATTTCAAACTATTTCAAATGGATGTAAAAAGTGCATTTTTGAATGGGTATATTAATGAGGAGGTGTATGTAGAACAACCTCCTGGTTTTGAAAATCATCAATACCCTAATCATGTGTATAAATTGAACAAAGCACTTTATGGTTTGAAACAAGCACCTAGAGCATGGTATGAAAGACTTAGCAAATTTCTACTAGATCATGAGTTCTCTAGGGAAAATGTAGATACAACACTGTTTTTAAAGAAGAAAAATAAAGAAATGTTAGTAGTGCAGATTTATGTTGATGATATTATTTTCGGGGCTACTAACAATCGCCTCTGCGAAGAATTTGCTGACTTGATGCAGAGTGAGTTTGAAATGAGCATGATGGGAGAGCTGAACTATTTTCTTGGGCTTCAAATCAAACAATCTGAAGAAGGGATCTTCATCAATCAAGCTAAATACATCAAGGAGATGCTTAAGAAGTTTGATATGGAGGGAAACAAGTCAATCAGCATACCCATGAGCTCATCATGCAAACTAGACCAAGATGAATCAGGTAAATCTGTAGATCAAAAGATGTATAGAGGTATGATAGGATCTTTATTGTATCTCACTGCAAGTAGACCTGATATCATGTTTAGTGTATGCATGTGTGCTAAATATCAGTCTAATCCTAAGGAATCTCATTTAATTGCAGTCAAGAGAATCTTTAAATACCTAATAGGAACAAAAAATATAGGTTTATGGTATTCTAAAGAATCTAGTCTGAACTTAATAGGATACACAGATTCAGACTTTGCTGGTTGTAAACTTGATAGAAAAAGCACCAGCGGGTCATGTCAATTCTTAGGAGAAAATTTAATCTCATGGTTTAGCAAGAAACAAAACTCGATTGCATTATCTACTGCTGAAGCTGAATATGTTGCTGCCGGAAGTTGTTGTGCTTAAATCATGTGGATCAAACAACAACTGGAAGATTATGGAATTAAACAAGATAAAATTCCCATTAATTGTGACAATACGAGTGCTATTAACTTAACTAAGAATCCAATTCAGCACTCAAGAACCAAACACATTGAAATAAGACATCACTTCATAAGAGATCATGTACTGAATGGTGATGTTACACTTCTTTACAAAACCCTTGAGTGAAGAGAGATTTAGTGTGCTTAGGAGAGGATTAGGAGTGATTGATCCATCCTAGTGATGTTCTCTTCTAGTTCATTGATTTTGATGATTAGGTTGTGTTAAATATAGAGTCTCTCATCGATGATTATCAAATCAGATCATAAACTTAGTGATTATCCCTTGTTTGGCACAAAAATAGCATGATTTTTAGGTGCGTGCCAGAGTTCGAGTCGACTCGGATACGTTTCAGAGTCGGCTCATGAGGGGGAGTCGACTCGCACACAGATAGGAGTCGACTCGAGGTCGATGGCAACATATGGGGAGTCGACTCGCACATATTTTGGAGTCGACTCGAGGTCGAGTCGACTCGCGACTTACTGGAGTCGACTCGCGGTCGGGAATACGATGTTTTAACCCTAATTGAAGCGTTTAATCGACACTTCTATTCACCGCCTCCACTGTTCACAAACCCTAGAGCCGTCTCCGACCTCGTCTCCGACCTTCATTAGGGTTTTTCCGTCGAGCTTCTTCCGACCATTAGGGTTTTTCCCCCTCTCTAGGTCTACTATGCCTCGTAAGGTAGTTGTCCCGAGCCGGAAGAGGCCCCAATCCGCGAGCGGCGCCGAGCGACGGTCCAAGGCTCGGAATGATCCCGTGAGGCCACAACCTCCGGTTTGTTCCCCGCCGAGGCCGGTTCCCTCGCGTCCGTGCGCCGGGAAGGCGGTCTCCATCGGGAGATATGTCAACTTCGACTATCTCTCCCGGGAAGGCTTCACTATAGGGCATAGGTTGAGGGCCCAAGGATTAGAGTTGTTTTGCTCCCGAGATCTCCCTACATACCCAGGGCTAGTTAGGGAGTTTTACGGGACAGTGTCTAGGGGTCATGGGGGGATACAGGGAACCGTAGCGGGTGTCCCTTTATTCATTTCAGAGGATTTCATTGCACAAATCCTTCATCTTCCCCAAGTAGGGGTATTTCCCACACACCCGGCCGATAGGACTGAGGCCCTTACGGCCATATTAGGGAGTCCACCCCAGTCCCCACTAGATGAGGTGTCCGCTAGTCAGCTATCCGTTGAAATGCGGCTCCTTTTGAGTATTATATCTAGGACCCTCTTTCCTAAGACCGGCTGCTTTGACTTTGTATCCGAGAGGGACCTAGCCCTAATGTACTATATTCTCCAAGATACCCCAATTAACTTTCCTAAGCTGATCTACAAATACCTATGTGAGCCACTAGACAAATCTAGGCTCACCCTTCCATATAGGATGTTGTATACCCTGATTTTTAGGGAGTCCGAGGTCCCCATTTCTGAGGGGGAACCCTCTCGCGCACTGCGATACACAGATCGCATGGGTGAGGAAACCCTTCACAGGATGGGATTTGATAAGGTAGAGGGAGTATGGGTCAGGAAACCATCCTCCTCCACACCTACTACTCGACACTCCCCCAGCCCTGACCATGATTCTGATCTTCCCACTTATCCCTCCACCTCAGCACCATCTACTTCGGCCGGACCCTCCTCCTCAGCACCACCCACTCAGCCGTTAGAGGTCCGGATCTCTCCTGAGCAGCTCCGGGAGTTGCGGTAGGAGATCGTGCGGGATCTTCGGGACGACCTACTGAGGGAGCTCCGAGGTCCAGCCACTGCCCCCTCTTCTGCATTAGTTCCCTCTTTGTCAGCCGTGACCGAGATGACGGCTCATCTGAGGGAAGAGATCTACAATGTCAGAAGCCTTATACAAGCCCAATTCTCCAATATGAGCGATGTCACAAGCAACACAAGAAAGATGCGAGATGACATCCGACACGATATGGGCAGCCAGAGTCAGGGGGCCGAGCGTCTGGCGAATGTGTTGATCTCCAAGTTGGATACCCTTCAGGCGAGTCTGACTGAGCTCTCCTCGATCCACAGTAGGGCCACCTCGGCGATCATCACGCAGCTAGGGAACGTCACAGATGGGGTCAGTCTACTTATAGAACAATCAAGACTGAGCAAGAGAGCCACATCCTCCTCAAAGAAGCCCTAGCTTGCTTTTTCATTTTGACATGTACTTACTGCTTTACTCTTTGTATCTACAAGTGTACCTACATATACAATCAATACAATGAGTAGACAATTTTCTTCAATACTGTGCAAATTTAATCTCTAATTGCTTGTGTGATGTGCTTTCTTCCTTTTTGCTATGATGACAAAAAGGGGGAGAAAATATATTGAATAGACATGTAAAGGGAATCAATGAAAATCAATAAAAAGCAAACTTTTAAAACACACAATAATTTGTTCTTAGTGGATTCGTTTGTTCTTAGTGGATTCGATACCTCGAGGCTCATTATCTCTCTGTTGGGGCTCCTAACGGAGTAATCTCCAGAATCTATTCAAGGAATATTCGGAGATTAGTTAAATCATACTCAAGAACAAATTGACAGATTTTCCCTCTAAAAACCAAAAATTTAAGTTCAAAAGCTTCAATGCACTAAAAGAAAATTCAGAGAATCAAAACAAAGTTAAATGCATGTGTTGAGGGGGAGAATCTGAATTTTTAAGAAAGCAAACTCATTAAATATATATAAGCCAAACAATTGATTGCATGACATGAAGGCTTATATAATTCCAAATGAAAGGGGGAGCTTTAACTTCAAAATTTACTGTTTCATATCTTTCAGTTTTGGATAAATTAAATAACTAGACACTTGAATTCATTTTGAAATTTTACTATAAATTTCCTTTTTGGTTGAGCAATTCACTTTACATATACTCAATGTTTTGTCATCATCAAAAAGGAGAAGATTGTGGAGTGATTGATTATAACCCTATTTGATTTTGATGAGCTCAAAGCATTTGAGTATATTTTATGTTTACTAATGAATTCAATCTAGTGTTTCAGTGAAATTCTTGTAAATTTATGGTTAAGTGTCTCTAGATTTGGTTCAAGACATTTTGGATAAGTTAAGAAGTCAATTTGAACCAAAGTCTGAGACTCGAGTCGACTCCGGGAGATTACGAGTCGACTCCAAGCGTATCAGAAGCACTGGCACAGGCTCGAGTCGACTCCTGTACATTACGAGTCGACTCCGACTGAGAACAGACAGACGAATAGAAAGATCCAACTCAAAATCTGTCAACGAGTCGACTCCTGAAGAGCGCGAGTCGACTCCGATACTGCCGAGTCGACTCCAGGGTAGTACGAGTCGACTCCAGGGAGTTACAGACAGAAAGACAGAGAAGTTATTTTGGACCCTGAGAGCCGAGTCGACTCCTGAGGAACTCGAGTCGACTCCGATGGTTCGCAGGTCGACTCCAAAGGAAGCGAGAGTCGACTCCCAGTGTGATACAAGGCAAAAGTCAGAGAGCAACTTTCGGATACTGAGAGCCGAGTCGACTCCGAAACAGTTCGAGTCGACTCCAGGACGGCATGAGTCAAAAGACAGAAGATCGGAAGTTCGGACTCTGAGCGCCGAGTCGACTCCCAGAATTTCCGAGTCGACTCGAGTGAGCAAAGTTGAAGAATACATCTATGGATTCCTCGGAATGAGTCGACTCCAAAAGTGCCAGGTCAGCTCCAGACTTTGGAAAGTCGACTCCGGGTTAAGTCGAGTCGACTCCCAGTCGAGAAGAGCACTTTAATTCAAATCCGGAACAGTTGCCGAGCCGACTCCAGAAAAGCATGAGTCGACTCCTGCTGCAGCCGAGTCGACTCCAGATTGCGCGAGTCGACTCCGATCCCAACGGAAACATTGTCAGGATGTGCAGAATGTGCAGAACGGCTAGAAGATTGTGTCTAACGGCTAGTTTCCGTGGGAAATGGCTTAAATAGCCACAGAGAACTGTAGCAAGGTAGAGAAGCGACATTCCATTCAAAGAAAACAAGAAATCTTCATCTACCAAAGGATTTCAAAGGAAAAGAAGGAAGAGGGCCATTAACTCCATTCAACCAACTCTTTCCAGCATTAAAGAAGTCTCCTTCAGTCTTCAAGTCTTCAAGACATTCAAGAGGAGACCCCGAGTTCCAGAAGCCCTCCCTTACATCTTCATAAATTTGTTTGAGGGCTCTTAACTTCTCTCTTATTTATATCGTTGTATATCTGCTTGTTTAGAAGCTTTATTTTTCTGTTTGTCTTTGTTCAAACCGTTTGTTCCTTACTTGATTCAATCAGGGGATTGAATCAAAGGTGTAAAGGTTTGTTGGTGAGCCTAGGTTAAAACCAACGTGTAAGGGTTTGATTGTGATCCCGGGAAAACAATTGGGTAGTTCTAGTCGGTGAGCCTGGGAAAACCGACCGAGTTCGTTGTGATCTCGTAAAAAAATAAGTTAGGTTGTGAGCTTGTAAAACAACCGGCTGCAATCCGAGGGGTTATTGTGAATTCCCAAGTGAGGCTTGGGGAGTGGATGTAGGAGCAAGGGTTAGCTCCGAACCACTATAAATTCCTTGTGTTTGTGATTGCTTTGTTGTCTCTTACCTTCATTTCATTCACTGCACATAGAATCTAATTAATCAACTTGCAAAATGTATTAATTAGTTATCCACAAACCTTTTAATTGCAATAATTATTTTAAAACCCAATTCACCCCCCCCCCTCTTGGGTTGTCTATCTGGGCAACAATCATACTCTCATTGAGAGTGAACCCACACCTGAGTGCCCTCCAGCCACATTTCCAAAATCGAGAGATAGGGTTGAACATGTTTTGGATGATCAAGCTATCACCATCCGGAACAAAGGGTACCAACGCTATTTGGTTCACTGGGAGGGTCGACCAAAATCTGATGATTCATGGATTACTCGAGAGGACCTACAGAGGCTCAACCCAGATCTCCTAGAAAAGTACCACAGCCAAACCAACCCCTGTTCGACAGAGTCGAATTCTTCCCACCCCGAGAGAATTGGTGCGGGCACCAGAGTCCAGAAAAGACTCCAATCAATTAACTCAAGGTCACTGTGGCTTTGATCGAGTCTTGTAAATAAAATCAATAAGTCAGAAAGCAAGCCTCAATAAGTCAGAAAGCAAGCCAAGTCAGGACATGTTGCATGTTTCTACCACCACCTTTGCACACCCTTGAAGCACCACCTCGGCATCCACATCAACATCAGCTGGCCACCTCACTACCACTCCAACCAATGGAAGCACGCCAACCAAGATGAAGTCAAGCATAAGGAGCCAACCACATCATCTCATCAAAGAAACCAATGCAACGTCATGTCACCTCATCAGAAGAACCAATCACTATGCAACATGCTATGTGACACCTATTGGAACGCCACCTCAACACCATATCAGCAATCATATCAACCAGACGCCACCTCAACACCACATCAGCAATCATCTCAACGAAGAGGGTAATGCCAAATGGAAGAGTCAAAATCAAAAGAACCAATCACCATGCCACCTCATACAAGTTGACACGTCACCCAAATTCAAAGTCCAAGAGGTCGGCCACAATTTAAATACAAGAAAATTTCAAATGGGAGCCAACAACTTTTCAAATCCTCCCCCTTAAAGCCGTCCAACTTTCTTTCCTTTTCTCTAGCAACCAAGCCTTCAAATGTGGAGCGCCATTCATTATGTGTTTAAATTTCAAATCATGAGGAAAGTCTATAAATACCTCCTCATGACATCTTGTAATTTTAGTTGATGAATGAATAAAAAGAGTTTCTTTCTTCCTTAGCAATTTTGCTTTGTCACCTTGAGAGAAGGTTGGGCGTGAGGCCCTTGTTCCAAGTTGGGCGTGAGGCCCTAAGGCCACTACCACATCCACCGCTGCCTTACCTCCTCTCGCCTTCCTTTTCTTTTGTGATTTCCATTCTCCTCTCACGCCAAAGTTCTAATCCTTGTTTCTTTGTGGTCCTTAAAGTACTCTATGTCATTGGGTCAATTATCCTTCTACACCAATAGCAAAAGGGCCCTGTTGCAACGGAAGATGAAGCTTGGTCATCCAATCATCAACCTTCGAGAGTAAGATCAAGGATCCTCCTCCAGAAAAATTTCAGAAGTTCAATGTTTGGTAAACCTCAACTCTAGGTCTGATTTATTGAAGGAAGTGTCCTAATCAAGTAGTTTCTCAACCACAACGGTCCATTCTTCTAAGTCCTAAATGAATTAGTATATACGGGTAACTAGTCCTGAAATTACTATGCTCATGTTAATGTTTTCTTATCCCATATGTGACTGAATTTTCTGCTGCTATTAGGCTAGTTAATCAACATAACTTACTGACAATCCTTATGTTTAAATCCCTCACATTCATCCCGTATCATTCTACCAACCGGAACTAAAGTTCTTAGATAAATTCATGGAATCAATTATAGTTATGGTAAGGTCTCCAAATGTTAAAAAAAGGGGACGAAAAGATGTTGGAAGCTCAATGAATTGAAGGTTAATAGAGGAGATCACTACTAGCAATCTTGGCGCGGGGGTTTTTGAGGATGATCACAACTTCTTCAAAAATATTTACACTTTTAAAATAAAAAAAAAATTAAGTAAAGTCAGCAATAGGTTTGCCGATTTTTACTTAAAAAATGCAAAAATAAAAGGGGCCCCCTTCGGGCCCCTGTTTCAAATAAAAGAGGGAACCGGAGATGGAGCCCCTCCTCCGCCTCGTCCACGGCAGCTCCCCGACCTTCGCTTCCTCCGTGCAGGGGCTCCCCGACCCTCCGCTGGCCTCCCCCTTCTCTCTCTCTTTTTCTCTCTCATGTTCTTCCTCTCTTCTGTGTCTTCTACTGTGTCAGTACATGCCCGGCATAGTACGACATAAGCCCATACCGACCTGCACCATTAGGCAACCGGTCCGGAGCCCGGTATGGCACAGCAGACACTAATTATAAATTTTATTTTTGGGTTCACTTGTCTTCTGTTTTGAATAGCACTAACAAATAGATGCAGATGTATTTCGTGAGTAATTGATTTTTTATGATTTGTAAATTATGTATTCATACTCATAATTTTAATGCAACGACCATATTATACAAAATATATGTCATTGCTATAGTGGTTGGCTTATTGATTGTATTCCATTCAGATTTCAGTTTACCTTCTATAACAACATCTTTTAGTTTATTTATTTTGCTTTGCTATTTTCTAGTTTTTAAAGAAGAACTAACACTATTTGCTAAAAGAATGTGCATTTTTGGTTTCAGATTTATGCTATTATACTCTGCGGGGTTCAACAAAGTATTATGTTTACTTAATGATGATGAAAACCATGCAAGGACGTATAACCGAATGTAACATGCAAATATAATATTGATATCCACTTACAAATGATTTGGTTGATATACTCTCTAGCACAGATTTATTGGGTGTTTGCTTTTTGCACATAATAATTGTGTTGTGCTATCTATACTTCCTACAAAAAATTTCTTCATTTTTTGGAATTTACTGTACATATATTAAAATTCATAGCAAACAAAGAGATATATAGTCCAATGAATAATAAGTGACTATGAAAAAGTGGTATATTAAGTGGAGTTAGTATCCTATTTTTTTGTTCAGTCTCAATGCTTACAGTTGTTTTATATGCAGGTTATTCCAGTTGGATTTAGTGATTCCTTTTTATTTCCATTGCAATGCAGAATATTTTTAAAAGATAGAAATATATCATGGTCAAGAAAGAAAAACTGCAAACAAGCTAATTTCTTTTGCTTTAGATAAAAATGAATGGTTAACATGAATAATTTCTGTGTCATATTAGTTTATTTTCCATCATTTTTTCGACACTAATGATGAGCTGCTTTGTAGATGTTTCATTGTTAGATTAGTTTTTGCAATGTAAAAGAAGATTAGTTAGTTAGAGGCAAATTATTGTCCATATGGTTCATTAATGGATACATTGATATTTAATCTTAAAGTCATTTTATCTTGGTTGTTGTTATGGCTTCAATTGCATTGATATTTATGGATGCATTGATATTTAATCTTTAAGTCATTTTATCTTGGTTGTTGTTATGGTTTCAGTTGCATCGATAATTAACTTTTATCTCAAAAATGGTTGATGATGACAACAGCAATTTAAAAAAAACAATTTTGCGCTTTACATACTAATATGTTATCTTATTAGTTTATTGTTTGATTGATTTTTAAAGTATAATTGCCCTGTAAATTTGTTTTTCTCCTACTCTTCTTTCTCTATGGATGGTTTTAGCGCTATATATGAAACTATACTTCGAGTGGAGTGAACTATTCTATATATCTTTGGATAGGGATACATGGAGCTAGAGTGATACATCACTCTGATGATTTTATTGATTGAGGAGTGTGTTAGTGCCCAATGAAATTGAGGCCTTTTTGTTGCTTAACATTGTGCTTTTTATTTTAGGCTATTTGTGGCTTGTATTCCTTGTAACGTTTCTGAAGCATGGTTAAAGATGTGTTACCCAAGGTGAAGCATTGTTTATAGATGTATTTCTGAAAGCATGAGTCTCTTGTTCTTCCAAACCCTTCTCGCTTGTAGTCACAATGCTTAGAGTCATATTCATCTCCGCCAAGTCTTTGTTGCCTCTCGCGCTTGCAAAAAGGGAAATAAATAAACATTAGTACATATTTATGATCGACAAGTTTATTCTTTTATCTATATATTTTTGTTGACCCAAAAAAAGTTGATTTTAATAATACAAAATAGTTGAGTTAAAAGTTGACTAATCTATTACTTTGAGTTTAATTGATTAATTTTAGAAAATAGGAAGAAAGCCTTTAGCCACTCTCAAATAAAGATCATCCATCTGAAGCTCTACATCAAGAAGCTGAACTTCAAAATGCTATAAAAGCAATCTTTGAAAACTCACATGTAAGATAGAAAAATTTATCCTGAGCTACTTCAAGAATCAACCTCAAGTTTGCAACGAGTCGACTCTGGCACACTATTACTAACTGATACACCTTCCTGAGCCGACTCCAACAAATCGCGAGTTGACTCTAGAACAGTCTCAGAGGATAGACAAAATGAGAAGAAATTTATCACAATGACGAGTTGACTCATGAAGTACTCGAGCCGACTCAAGCTTAATAAGAGTCAACCCCAGACAAAGCGAGTTGACCCCAGAATGGCCACAGAGAAAAAACAGAGAATTGAAAAAATATCGAATTAGCGAGTCGACCAATAGAATTCACGAGTCAACTCCAGTCAAACTAGAGTCAGCCCTAGAAATAGTTGAGTCGACCCCAGAGCAGCTATAGTGGAAAGATAGAAAGCAATGAAATTTAGCCCGTTGAAGAGTCGACTTCGGAAAGCAACGAGTTAACCCCCATCATCTGACAAGTCGACCGCTGAACTGAGAGAGTTGACTTCATAAGTACCACAGAAGAAAGACAGAGCATAATAAAAAAAAATTGCAAGCTCGAAATAACTTCTGAAGATCACGAGTCGACCTCTTTATTTTTGACAATAGTAACGACTAGTTTTTCTATGAATCAGAATGGCTATTTTCATTTCATAACGACTCTATTAACTGGCTGATGGCTAGAAAATTGTTCCAACTTTCTCCAAAGAGTATAAATACATAGAATACCAAAGAAAAAAAATAAGCTCAAGCACTGCAAAAAAAAAATCCATTAGAGTAAGAAAAAGAAAGCGAGAAGAGAGAGCCTTAAAGAGAATATCAGTCAAAAGCTTTTATTGTGAGCTGATCGATCACATCCTCAACATCAGAGAGTTGGTGAAGTACTTTTAAGAGCAATCAAATCAACCAATAGAGTCTAGCTCTATTTATTGTTTTGTATTCATTGTTTTAGAGCTATATTCATCATGCTTAATTCTTTCTATTCTTTGCTGTAACAAGTTTTAAAGATTGAAACTTGGAAGAAATTCCATCCAAATTTGAAATTGGATTGTGAAGGTTTAGGTTCATTGCCCGAAAAAATCAAATTGTGAACCCAGAAAATAATTAGTGTAGGTTTTTGTTGATTTTCTGAAAAAATTTCCTGGGTTGTTTGTGAACCTAAAAAATAATTAGCTGTAGGTTTTTGTTAATTGACCTAAAAAAATAAATTGAATTTGGTTGTGAATCTGAAAAACAACTTGGTTGTAATCTGGATTATAGATTATAGTAAAATTTCAAGAAGAAAATCTTAGAGAGTGGACATAGGTGCAGAGTTAGCACCAAATCACTATAAATCTTTTGTGTTTGCATTGTTTGATCGGTTTACCTTTATTTTTAGCTCATTTACTTATTAATTATTCGTTGAAATTTATTTTCTTCTATCAAATATTTAATTCTGGTGCATTTAGTAAAAATTTTTGAAAAACCCAATTCACCTCTCTTCTTAGGTTGCATAGCTAGACAACAATTTTTATACTCCCTATTCTAGAATACTAATTTTAGCAACTTCACGAGATCATAATACATAAAAGAGCAACTACTTATTTTATTTATTTTGTAGTAATTTTTGTTATCATTGACAGATATATAACTATTTTTTTTTTTATAGTGCTTTCTCTTCTCACTTATTTTTGTAACCTTTATTCACTACTATTTTGTTACTTTAAAATCTTGTAGTCTTTTCTGCATTTACATTTTATGTAGAATGACGAGGACTGCCTATATAATATTTGGTTACTTTTGTGGCTTCTCAGAAAAGATGATCTCTAAATATTTTAGCCTTTATCTTTGATTTGCTATATTAAAAGTAATATATTGCATGTTCTTTCTATTACCTAAACCTATAAAAATGTAGTATTATAATATTACAGCAAGTTTCTATATTAGTTTCAGTCTCAACAAAACAAACATTCTTTATATATTCTTTTCATACTCTCTATCTCAAACTCCTCACTAACTTTCGCATATTTTCAATTTTATTACTTCTATTTTTGTTTTTTTTAGGTTTATATAACAACAAAGCCGATTTGCAGTGCATTGTTTTATATCTTACTTTTTTCTCATATATAATGGCGATTGAATGTAATTATCCCTTCAACCATTAAGAAAAATATATTATCATTATAATAAAAAAATATTATATTTATTTATTATTGTTTTTTAAATTTATAGAAGATGAGGCTAACTTGTCCGAAGCAGTGACTAAGTTGGGGATGACATTGAGGATACTTTCAAAAAAGATTGAAGGTGACTGGAGATAACTCTCTTCAATTATTCCTGGGATGGGAGGGAGTAGGTCTTGCTTCATATTTGTTAATTCATTTCTGGTTCACACGACTTCAGGCAGATAAAGCAGCTACAATATGGAGAATGTATATGTTTTGTCGAATGGTACCCTAGAAGACATGAATATTTGAGCTGTTTATACAAACCTACAGTCTTTATCAGATTTCTTCACAATAAGAAGCATAACCAATCATAAAATTTGATTGTCTCAGGACAACAATTTATTTATACACGTTCTCTAACATCTTTTTGGAGCAAAAGATCCAATTACTGCTTCACATCAAGGCATCTCCTATGATAGAGGTAATATCTAACATGCTTTTCATGGTTTGAGCAACCTATGTGAACTTGTGTATTATTTTTAATTACTAATTTAAATTTAGGAAATGATTTATGTTTTCTCTCCTAATTCATGGTCCCACTAATTTTTCTTTTATGTTTATATTTCTCTAATAATGTTAGATAAAAATATCAATGTTGATCGGTTCTATTGCATAGTGGAGAACAAATGACTCTTGCTTGTTCTAATATGTTTTTGTAATATTATTGGAAAATATCATTCAATGTAAAATTTTATTGTTATCTTTTGAATAATACTATTGGTAACATAGTTGTCTTCATAATATTAATTAATATTAAATGATCATAAGCATTCGTTATTTTAGATTTTCCTATGGTATTTGTATTATGATTGCAAAAACAAATGAAGCCCCCACAATTACAAAGACTGCATTTAGAAGAAGAAAATATGCATAAAAGCAATTGATCATCTTTTAATTATAAGTATGAGCCGGTAAACAACAATGCTTCCATTTTTCTTATGATTTATTGAATTTTTGTATTTATTGGGACTGTGATGACAAGCTAATATTTATAAAAGTTAAATTCAACTGTTGCACAATAAAGCTAATAAACTTGATTTATGTTTCCATCATATCAGGTTATTTATGCGCGCACACACACATCAATATTTTCCCCTCCCCCACTATTTCATCGTTCTTTTGCATGTAATTAGCATAAATATTATTTGCGAATCTTCATATCCTGTAGACATGTCACAAGTAATATGTAGTTTTATATTGTGGAACTAATGGATATAAATCCGAGCCCTCCATTTTTATTTTTAAATTTTATTTGTATTTTTAAAGTTACTGATTAGTGGTCAAAATATCTAATGTTCTCTCGTGTTTGATACATAATAAATATTCTTCACATAAATTACCAATTCAACATATAATTCATCTAGGTAAGCATGTATAAATGTCTTCAGTGCTATCTTCAGTTGTTTCATTTATTTAACATCAGCAGGCATTTATATTACATGCATGTTCATTATTGTTTTATATCTTATTCAAGTTTTCTCCTTTCCTTTTGTAATTGTGCTTAATTCATAGTCCACTAAAACACATAACCTGAATTATTTATTTTCAAGATGTTGCAAATATATGTTTTTCATTCTTGGCACCAACCGGATCCACCACAGGCGAGTAAACTCACAGAAATCAAGCTCCAAGGTCTTCTTAAAGCTTATAGAAAGTTTAGCCACTGTCCCAAGTTCTGGATAATCCCAAACTTCTTAAAGCTCCAAGGCTCTACATGGCTATAAGATCAGATGGTGAGATGGAATTGTTGTTTTGCCAAATGAAAGGACACACAAGCATTACTGTTTATGATTTGGAATTGGCAGGCAGATTCCACAGGTACTGCACTTTGTTAATTAAATTTTCTCACTCAAGTAAATAAATGAACGTTTGTTGCAAGAGAAATAAGGAGATGATGGTGGAAATGGGGCCATCATGCTGCAGACCAGCAAACACGTTTTTTTTTTTTTTTTGTCAAAAAATTACAAAACTTTAATTATTGCAAAAAATTTTAAGTTGGATTATAGCATATGTTGCATATATTTATATCTATGTAAATTTTGTTAATTTCTTCTTTCACTAATAATTATTTGCATATCTCTAGCTTACATGGCAGTTTATTACAAAAAAATGTTAAGCTGAAAATAGTGCACCAAAACCCTGGGTATCTATGACATATAGCCTTAGACACATGTAAGTGCACATGGTGTATAATGAATATTTCTTAGGGGAAATAGTTGGAACAAGTTACTATCGTGAGAAAATAGGGGTGAAGGTGGATTGGATAATATCCGTTCGAATCTATTTTTCTATTTAAATCTATCCAGATATAGATAGAAATTTGAGCATTTTACTAATATCTGTATCCGTATTTATATCCATCAAAGAAAATAGATGTGGATATGGATAGACAAGTATTTGATCCGTATCCGAATATTCGATTCTTTTTATAACCCTATTTAATTTTTATATAGAACTCATTAACTTTTAAGAAAAATATATAATCATATTAACATACAAATAATTTGATTTATCATCCACTTAGTAATATCTTTAATTATATGGTTATAAAATTTAATTATCCAACTTATATCTATATTTATATTCATATTTTCAGTATCTAATTTGTATCCGTACCCTTTTAAAATAAATATGAATATAATGTTTTTGCATCTGACTAAAATCTGTATTTATATTCGTCAGACCAAACAAATATGGATATGGATATATTAATAAATCAGCCGTCACATTGCGTGAGTAATCACGATCTTTTTGCTATTTACTTCCACTTTTGTATTTTGCAATACGAACCTTATCCCAAGCATAAATTGTTCCCAGATCCAAACGCCTCTAACAATAATCTAACAAGCTTCTTAAGTAGCGGCATAGTTTATTCACTATTAAAAATATTTCAATCAAAAAAACTAAAAATTCCATACTTCCTAAAAATTAGAAATATGACACGCCCCTTTATAGCTATTGCAAACCTAATTTACGAGTATAACACCTACGAAAAAGTGCAAGGTTGATAAATAATAAAAAAAAAAAATTGAAGCAAACAGACATGGAACGCTAGGTCATGGCTCCCCCCACGCCCCTTGGCTTGTATAATATTTTATCTTACAAAGTAAAGACTTCTTTCACTGTATAAAGTTCAAACTTTTATTTGGTTATTTATAGAGTTTCACTTCGCCACTTGCATCTAATGCATTTCATTAAACCAAAAAATGATGAAAAAATTTAACCATCCTCTTGATGATATTATCACTTAGATAAACCAACTCCATGCTGCTCTCTTATAGAAAAGAACGGAAAAATAACACGAACTGAAGCATGGATTTCTACGCGGCCTACCACTCAGAGTATACCCTTTGGTCTGGGAAGGGAGAGTTGCCATTGGCACTCCGTGAGCTTTTGTATTTTAATGTTATTAAGTGTATTCATATACGTACTGTATGAAGCACCCGTTTTAAGCAAAAAAAAGAAGAAGCATGGACTGATATATCAAGTATACAAATATTAAAAAAAAGTCTACATGTTTTGTTTTTAAATATTCATCATTTATCAAATGCATTTACTATTTGATGGTATAACTATTAATTTATTTTATTCTATTTATGTAATCAATATTATTTTATCAGTAGGGCTTAAATGATGGTCAAGAACTATTTTCATATAATAAGTGAATGATCTCAAAAAAAAAAAAAACAAAAAAGAAAAGAGGCAGATACAAGATTTATGAATTATTTCTTCAAACATTTTATCTGGATAAAATTCTTTGATCATGATTTATGAATTATTTATTTTTGGAAAAAAAATAAATATTAGAAAAATTTTAAAAATATTTTTAAGCTCAATTATAAAAATTCTTTTGAGATTAGGCGTGAATTACATTTATATCCAATAATTTAAAATTTATACTTATGTGAGAGTTATTTTTATCCAATACTTCAACCCATAACTTAATATAACATTAGTTAAATTGTTAAAATTAAATAGGATTCAAATGCTATATCAGAAAAATTTAGAAAATATTGAAAATTATATATATATATATATATATATATATATATATATATATATATGTATCCTCTTCTCCATTCAAAAATAATTTTAATTTTTAATATGAGATAAATTGTAGCACGAATACTGTTAAGTTAATTAGATATAAATATAATTTTTTTAAATTATTATATATAAGTGTAATAAAAAAATAGAAATTTTTTTATAATTTACACTAATTTTTGTCCTACCTTGTGTCACGGATGCGGCTGGCCGTTCTGAAAAGTAACGGTACAATACATTCACACTGGACAACAGCTAGTCGGCTGCTGCGGGTTACCGAAACCATGGTCCGAACGGGCTCCGTGTTTCTAAATTCTAACAATCCGTTCCGTTACGATTAAAAAGACCAATATACCCTTTAGCCTTTCTTTTCCATGGCGTGCGTGTCTTTCTTTTTTTTTTTTTTTTAATGATGTACGGTTTTAAGCTGGCTGGCGGTATGATTCGGCTTTTTCGGCACCGTCTTCTTCGGTGGCTTCTCCTGGTCCCCTTCCCCTTTTTGAGACGCCCTCCCCCCTCTCTTTTCTCCCGGGAAGGAGCCGCTCTCTTCCTCCGGCCAAGAACAAGCTCGCCTCCGCCCCGCGATTTCAGGTCCAAGAAAAATTCCTTCTCCTCCTCCTCCCTCGATCCCTGTTGAGCGCGACCGACCTCTCTGTTTTTTCTGTTGCTGTTTGCTTCGGTTTTCTTGCTCCAATTTTTGATTCCCTTTTTATTTGTTTGGGTCTGTTCAGATTAGATTAAATGGCAAGGAAATACGCGCTTGGGAAATTGTGTGATCGCTTGGGGAATTATAAAATCTTGGTCGGATCCGGATGTTTTCGTGGGGATTTGATCGGTTTCCTTGTCGGGTGTCGTTCTCTGTTGAGGATTTGGATTGCTTTGTATTATGAGCGGCATTGATTGATACTTTGTGCCCTTCACCTTTCTTTATGCTTCTTGGTCGTTCTTTTCTTTGCTTGGGGGCTTTCAGCTGGGATAGTCAGGTTAAATTTAAGGGTTTCTTGCGATTTGGGGATTCTTTTTGGCTTCATGGAAGAATTCTTTGGAATATGTGGGAGGGTTGGTAGAAGACTTTTGACAGTGATTGAGTGCAATTACGGGCCGCCCGGGGGGGGGGGGGGGGGGGGGGGGTTGCAATCTTGTTTTTTATGGAGGTATTTATTTTGTTGTTATTATTAATTTGTGAAAATTTGAAGGAATTCTTGGTATATTTTCGTAGTTATTATTTATAAATTGATGACATTTTCAAATGTGATGGAAATGTTTCTTGAATCTGATTTGTAAAATTGTTATCTAGACTGGTCTATTGCTGTATCCATATGAATAATCTTTGTCTCCCTCTTCATCCCCATTAATATTGAGTATTTTTTGTCCAAAAAATGGAAACCCGCCACCAGTCTCCAGACCCACAGATCTGGGGCGCCGGACTCATGTACTATATTCCAATGACTGACAATGCCAGAGTTTCATTTTAATATGTTTCCCCGAAGTTGGTTAAATGTTTCTGCCTATGCTACAATTGGTTGATGGGAGATGTGCATGTATATTTATTCAGGAAGAGAAGAGAGCTTGTGATATCATTAATACATGGAAAGTGTCATTGGACATAATTAAACTTTATTACCTTACTGCATAGCCTTTCAAAACTATGATTTCATCTCATTTCCTTATGTTGTCAATCAAAGGCGTATTTGCAATAAGTATGTGTTATTGTATAATAGTTCTAGCTAATTATATGACCTAGAATATTTCTTATTTTAGGTGTATGTACCACATAAAAAAGGTATAAAGAAGAGGTGCAACATGCGGCGCTGGCTGTGCTGTTCTTGTCAAGTGGACGAGCCTTATGATGCCCACGAGAATGAATACCTGAAAAACTCAACAGATCATACAGATGGTATGTTGTCTTTTCCTCTGCATTTCAAAAATCAACACTAGAACCACTACCGTTTTGCAGTAAGCTGTTTTTTTTTTCTGTAATATTGTGCTCCATAATGCACGTCTTGTGCTGGGAGGTTGAGGAAGATATTAAAAAAAAGGATAATTTGGAGGTCTCACTTCTTGTCGAGGTTAAAGTTAGAACAAAAATGTTGTTATGAGTAACTTTTCCAGACTGATCCTTTAAACTTCTCTTGGTTTTGGTGGGGGCTTTTTATGGTTTTTGAAATATCTGTTGGGATCCTCCCACTTGTATATTTTGTTTATTTCACTGCCAGTTTATTTTGCTCTGTACTTGTGATGCTATTTTTTCTTTAATCATGAGAGTGTGCCTTGATTTAGTTCTTGTTTATCTTCATGTCTCCCTTTGTTTCTATGATTTGTGCATGCACATGTTATATGATAATATTTTTCTGTATATTTTTAACAAGTAATGATTTCTGCAGTTTATACTTCTTCCCTATCATTATGTGAGACATCAGTGATTTACCCGTCATTAGGTGGCGTTGACCAAGTCATAATTATTGTTATATTTTCTAAGTATGCAATTATGGTCCTTGAGTGGTTGCTTCCTTTCATTCATATTTAGTCATATGGGAAGTGAAAACTTTGTATTTGGTACCAGTGAATTCTGACATCATAACCTATCCCTAATGCAATTCAGCCTGTGTACAAGCTGAGAGCCCATCTCTTTTCAGGTTAAAATCTTTCATGGAGGTTGGCTCATGCTTAGACCTTTCTGTTGTCTGAGACTCTAAGTTGAGGCTCTCTGTGGTCCTCTTTTGGTGTGACAGGGTTATGCCTAGTTTAGCAAAATTTCAAAGTCATGGCTTGACATCGAAACAAATTAAAATAGCTATATATCTGGACATTTAATTGAAATGAATTTTCTTTTTCTTCGTCAACTAGTTTTATATAAAAGAAAAAATTATCCCCATATTTTATCGGCCAACCTAAGGCTTGGCATAAGCTTATTTTCTTAAAACAGATCCTATATGACTCAACTGTTGAAATGATAAGGTTGTCTCAACTCTCAATGTTGTAGCTTGCAAGCAAATCGTGTTGTTTCAATACATGACAGCCCTACTTGCATGCTTGAAGTACAAAAATATAGCTGTCTTTGTGCTAGTTGGACCGAGTTTGACTACATTTTGATTTCAAAATGTTGAAACCTTTCGTATTGTAAGATATACTTTGGTTACCTTAAAATAGCAATTTTGATCTTCAGAGTTTGGATTTCTTACTAAGATGATCGGAACATTACTGATGATTCTATCAGTTTCCTACATAATTTTAATACTTAACATTCAAGGCAACCCTACCTCATTAGTTGATTAGTTGTCAATAAGACTCCTATTAGTTAGTTTTATGTTCTTTTGGGTAAGGCATTAGGTTAAATGCTACTTTGTCCTTGACTTCTTTTTTTTGTGGATAAATAGTGCTGAACCAAATTTTTAAAAGGGTGATTTGCACATCTATACCATTTTCTCCTTTTCTGGTGCAGTTGTCTTGTGCTTTTGTGTTGCTTCTGTTGTTTTATTTCTGATACTGTCTTTTTGATTCTGGTTTTCAGGAATGCAAAAAGGTTCAAAGCTTTCTGCTGTTGCCAAAAGCGAAACCCAAAAAGCACCACCTCCCATTGAAGTGCCTGCATTGTCATTAGATGAGCTGAAAGAAAAGACTGAAAATTTTGGATCAAAGTTTTTGGTCGGGGAAGGGTCCTATGGAAGAGTATATCTTGCAATCTTGAACAATGGCAAACAAGTGGCATTAAAAAAACTTGATGTTTCATCAGAGCCTGAGTCCAACAATGAATTCTTGACCCAGGTCTGTTTGCTAATATGTCTAACAAAATTTCTCCATCCCTCTCAGTTTACCAAAGCTTGACTTATTGGGTTAAGTAGGGAGCTCTTGGTTTGATATCTTTTGTCATCAATCTTTGGTACTTGGCTTTTGAGAGTTCACTATATTATTTTTTCTGTCATTAGGTCTCAATGGTATCAAAACTGAAGCATGAAAATGTGCTTGAAATGGTTGGGTATTGTGTGCAAGGAAATCTTCGTTTGTTGGCCTATGAATATGCAACCATGGGTTCACTTCATGATGTTTTGCATGGTATGACATCTAGTTCTGTAAACATCTGATTTGATTGTTGTTATTGTATGAGAAACAAAGATTTCTTATTGTCTTTGGACCTACAGGTAGAAAAGGAGTGCAGGGTGCTCAACCTGGTCCTGTTCTTGACTGGATGCAACGGGTGAGAATTGCTATTGATGCAGCAAAGGGGCTCGACTATCTTCATGAGAAGGTTCAGCCTTCAATAATACATCGTGATATCAGATCAAGCAATGTCCTTTTATTTGAGGACTTCAGAGCAAAAATTGCAGATTTTAATCTTTCAAATCAGGCTCCTGATATGGCTGCTCGTCTTCATTCTACTCGTGTCTTGGGGACCTTCGGTTATCATGCACCAGAGTAATTGCCTGACTGAGATGCTTTCTGCAGTCATATAGGCCATAAAGAATTAGATTACTAGGTTACTTATATATCTTTCTGCTTATAGTTTTCATAGCATACTTTGATGATGCAGATCAACTAGGGGATTTATGTAAACTTATAGTTCTGCTCATAGTGTGCATTGTCCAATTTTTATGGCCCATATTATAGTTACCATGCTGTTAACTGAATTGGAATGGAATAGACCTCGATCATTATGAAAAGGTTGTGAAATTGGTTAACCTTTATGTAACTTGCCCATCGTGAAAAGCTGATTGGTTTTTCAGCCATTTCTCTTTCCAATAAGTTTGTTACTCTGACTAAGCATTTAATTTTTCAAGTGAAAGGTTACTTGAGATAACTCTAGCATGTCATAGCCTATTAAGCAAGATTCCCGAACTGGTATTGGAGATCGTACCGGCCGGCGACTAGTTTGGGATGGTACGGGTCCATTCCAAGGCAAGTTGAAACAGGGAGAGGGAGAAAAGGAGAGAGGGAGAGGGAGAGGGAGGGGAACAGAGAGAGGGAGAGGGAGGGAGGGAGAAAGGGAGAGGAGGGGAGGGCTGAGGGAAACCCTAACCCTAAACCTAGCTGAGTGAGAGAGGGGGAGGGAGGGAGAGAGAGAGGGACTTACTAGTGGCAGCTGAACCCTCGAATGGTGCGGGAGCTCCCAACCATTACAAGCTGCAAGTGTTGGGGGGGTGACTGTGGTCGCAAGCAGGGGGGTGGGAGGTGGAGGCGGGTTTAATATGTGAACCATATTGTCTTGAATAAAGAGGTTGAACCATGCTATTCCCCGACTGGTTTGGTTTGATATGCCCCGAATGGGCCAGTTCGGCCATCCTTGCTATCATGGGTGTACGGCTCTTAGTTTCTTTTATGTAATATTGTTTGAGGAGCAATAATAGTGAGCAAAGTTTGAAAGAGATAGATAACATGAGGAGAGAGGAGGGTGAGTAAAAGACATGGAAAAATTATATATGGGAGTTTTTGGTTTAGAACAGGGATATCCCATCTTGAGGATTTGGAGATTGGCACTGTTGGTTGGGAGTGGACAGGTGGATTATAGCTTTAATGAAGATGAAGTTAAGGGAAAGATGTTTGTCTAGAGTGGGAGAAGGCCTGTGAATTAATGGTTCCTCTATGTTGACTTTAAATGATTCTAGACATTACTAAGGATGAAATGTCATGTGACCATCTTTGTTTATAGTTATGAGATTCTGCAGTTATAAAAATTGTGAAGATTAAGAAAGTTTTGCGAGGGCTCCAAATGTAATTTGCATCGCTTGTAATGCGAAATTGACACTGAGGCCCACCAATTTGCTTTACTAGAAATATAGAATCACAATAAAAGTCTTAACATAGGAGCTATGAGAAAAGAATGGACCCTTATGTCAACGAATTGCATTTATCAAACATTTAACAAGTTCGGACATTTTTACAAACAAATGAACCATTTTTGCAACATAGATATGGGGATTCTTATTCTTTACTAGATAAACTTGAACTATTAATTTAATCATACCAAAAAGAAGAATTGTGAGACATTAGTAAAAGTATTTCAGTTATTTAACCATTGAAATGGAGGATTAGTCATCCTATTTGATATGCATGTTGGCATTGGTTCATTTGATTGAGGATTAGCAAATCCTACTACTCAAGCACTATCAGCTGTTGGAAACTTTGCAAGAATTGAGGAACCAAGAGGTATGCTGTTCCTGTTGGAGAGGGGGCTGATGATGTGGGTGAATTTTGTGAAGGTTATTTGGTTGGAGAAAGAACACTATTATCTTATGTTCAAGTCAGTGATTCTTGGATGGACTTGATTTTTAGTCTGTTGTCTTTCTTCAGAAAGGTTTAGGTTTTTAAACTATAATGGAGTCAATTTTGGCCTGTCTAATTTACTTCTTCTTTTTACCAAGCTCAATTACCTTCTATTGGTTGCATTGACATGCTAGGATGTGTTAGAAACAACTAGATTTCACTCCAATGAATCAGGTTCAAGTTTGGTGGCTTAATATGGGCTTTTCACCGATCCACACCCTTTACCTTTTATTTCATGTCTTTCTTATGTTTTCCCCCAAGATATGCAAATCATGATTGCAACAAGTTCTCCATTTTATCTTCTTTGCTTATCTTTGCCTATTACATGTCCTTTATGAGCTACTTTTTCCTTGATCTTCCTTTTTACAATTCCCATGGTTTTAGTTACCTCTCTAACAACTCTCACTTGATTATGTTGCTTATTCATCTTTTTGTCTATAAAGATGCCTTGGACTTGTTCTGTTATGATAGTCCCAGTTTTTCTTAATAGATTGATGAATTAGATGAAATCATTGGTGTCATTTGGTTTGACCTTGATAAAACATGGTCCGATTGACCTTGAACATGGATATACTTGTATTCTTAACCTAACATGGATAAATGTTTTATTTGATTACTAATAGGAATGATTTGTCAAATCTTATGCAGGTATGCTATGACCGGCCAGCTAACCCAGAAAAGTGACGTATATAGCTTTGGCGTAGTTCTTCTGGAGCTTCTGACTGGCAGGAAACCAGTGGATCATACGATGCCTAGAGGGCAGCAGAGTCTGGTTACTTGGGTAAGCTATTACTACATATATGACTCTTTATTACTTGCATAATTACAATTATTTTTGTAGATAATATTATGTGATCAAAATAAAAGAAGTCTATGATAGGAGCATTTTGTGGTCCATAACCTACAAACAGGTTGCCATAAAGCGGTTTAAAAATGATAATAATGTCTGTTTTCTGAATCAGCTGAAAGGAACAATTCCTCTCTCTTGGAATAGATTGACTTAAATAAAGTTGCATTGTCCAAGTTTTTAGAATATTATTGTGACACTTAATAGCTGTCTCCCGCTCTACAATCAGCTAGTCATTAAAGAAACCATATATATGTCTATTGATCATCTCATCGCATTACTCTTTCTTTGATAATAATTACATTTAATTTCATCCAACTTGTTCGACACTTTTATTTGTTTAATCGCTGTTTTTTTTATCAATATATCAATTTAATGTATATTTGATGTTTTTAGAATTTCTTAATGTGAATATTGATCTAATCTGATTCAAGTTGATGCTTGATAACTGAAAGAGAGGCTACCAGATTAGTTTCACCTTCACAGTAGTTGGTGTACCCACTCAGCCTAGGCTTCATTGCAATTTGGAGCTGCCACCACATACCCCCAATTTCTTGCACTACCATTTTGTTTTGAAAGCTCAAGAATCTGCTGTTTTCTGTCGCAGCGAATGCCAATTCTGGAGTTTTTAGCTTATCAGTAGCACAGTGGTTAAAACTGGAACTTTATTGGACAAGTGTGTGTCGCAAATTGTCGCAAGATTGAGGTTGGGCTGGCTCTTTAGATAATGTCACAGTAGATGGCAGAGAGCTTAAACCATGATTGTGTTTTTGGCCATACACATTAAGGGGCAAATCAAGTATTATTGTCCAAGGCACTTGCAGAAGGATATCTCCTATGTGGGGTGCTTGTGTTTCCAAACTTAATGCGCCAAATTCCTTATTTCAGCCTCTAAAAAGGCACTATGTATGCAGAGAACTACATTATATTTTAGATCCATTGAACGCACAAATGGACAGAGGGAGGGAATGAACTTGACCCACAAACAAAAGCCAAACTCTATATCCTTTCAACCCTCGGGATTCATATGGATGCCCAACTGCTGTCCATGTGTGTTATCTTCCCACAGCAGTGGGAAGGGCTGAGAGGAGGCGCACCGTTGATCCCAGAACTCTGGGATTCTTGGCATTCCACGAATGCCTTTCAATTGAAATCTGTTATCCTTAAAATCTGGGAATTGTTGGACTTTGTTATCTTTGAATCTCTTCAACATCTTTTCTTTTTCTCTGTTAAAACCATTTCTTAACCTTCTGCTGGTATCATCTGGACATCGGACCCTTGCATAGATGGAAGGTATGCTGCATGCATGGGCAGAACTCTTGCCGAAGTCGTAGATAAATACTGCATATGTGTCCATGCCCGCTCGGTGGGTATTGCGTTAATGGTGGAATCTTCTTGGATATCCACAGTAGGGAAAACATGAACTACGTGCCACCTGTGGGCATTCTAATCTATTGTATTTTCTGTCCTCTCAATACAGGCAACTCCAAGATTGAGTGAGGACAAGGTCAAACAATGTGTGGATCCAAGGTTGAAGGGAGAGTATCCACCAAAAGGAGTCGCTAAGGTCTCTCTCTCTCTCTCTCTCATTTTCTCTGTCCTTGTGTGGGGATGTGGGCATGCATGTCTGCATGCCTGCTTGTGTACTTGCTGTAGCGGCAAGCATTTGTGCATTTATCTGTAATCATGCACTTATAGCTGTTAGCTTATCAGTTTTGCAAACAAACTGCTTTGTTAAATGTGCAATATTTTTGTTGCACTGCTCATGTAGTTCATCTCTGCTCTTGTAGCTCAGTAAGCATTTGTGTTCTGTACTTTACTGCAGCTTGCAGCAGTGGCAGCTCTGTGCGTGCAGTATGAAGCTGAGTTTAGGCCCAATATGAGCATTGTGGTCAAGGCACTCTCTCCCCTTCTCGTAAATAAGCAGGCTCCACCTGCTGCTGCTCCTTCCCCAGCTCTTGGGACTTGAGTCCTGAAATGAAATGTTGCATTAAAAATTTGGCATGCTTTTGTGGGTGCATCTTACTTCCTCCAGGAGACTCTTTTGATATATCGCACTCATCGAATCAAGAGCCAGAATTGGTCTTGCCATGACTCTGCAGGTTGTCATGCTGCTTGTTTGTTCAGAGAGTTTTTTTTTCCAGCGAGAAGCAATGGACCATTCTTCATGTCATCCTTGTCAGCAGGGATCTATGTTGTATATTTGTTGAGTATTTCCGTTGTTGTTTCTAACTTTCAGCTGTCCTGTGAGATAATATGGGATGGATTGTTATCAATGCTGTAGTGTCTCCCATGTCCTGCACGTAAGATCTAAATTAAACGTTTCATCTTCTGTCAACTGTTTTCCATACTTATCTGCCCCATGATTAATCTACCCTAATTTATTCCCCAGATGGTTGTAGTATGATTAAAACGATCTTTGTGGTCTTGCCCATTCGACGGCTCGTGAACGATTTCTAGCAGGCAGCATCATGCAATCACCTTAAGGACCTCTATGGTTCGCGAACCAATTGGGACTGTTGGAAGTTCCTCGCTTGAGAGAGGTCTTTAATGTTTCTCAGTGACGGCATACATTTTGGTCTCTAGTTGCTGGCCTGGTGCTGCTGCAGGATTTTCTTAACAGGATGGTGCTGAGAGCTCTTCTTACTGATATGATTGTGTTTGTGGTTTTCGTTATGAAACAGGATAAACCTTGTTAATTGTTGACAGCGTTTTTCTCAGCAATTCTTAGAAACTGTTATAAGTCATACGAAAGAGGGAATTGTTTTGTTTATTTTTTACAGACGCCTACGAACTTCGAACCGATTTCAGAAGTAATGAATTAATTAATCAGCCTGGGATCGGAAGTATGGACGAGAGAACATGTGTTCTATAGTCCTAGCCTATCAGCCAATTTACCAAAAACTCAGGAATTTAGCTCAAATCTCTAACAACTCTTTTGTACAGCCCATTTCATAGGTGCGGATGAATTTTCCCTTGCTCCACTTCAGCTTCACCGGATTTTACTCCCATATGTAAGTTTGTTGACCATCTTTCTTACCCACGCATACAGTGATCCAGGCATCAAGTCATGGTCGCCCGCTGCCGGTAAAACAATCTAGTCGGAGTATTTGCTTCATAACATTTTTCTAGATCATGGATCCGATATCAATGAGTAGATATGGGTTCCTTGGATTTAACAACCAGATAGACGAAGAACTTGTTTCATAACCTTTTAAATCAGAGATCCGATATCAACGAGCATATATGGGTTTGTTGGATTTTAAAAAAAATTATATCACAATCATTCAACACATTTTTTTTGATCCTTGATGAGTTGTTATTAAATTTTAATCAATGCGAAGCAAGTAAAGCAACATCAAACTACTGTTTGTAATCATAATCCAGAGCTATTCATCCTTGCGATTCCAGATCTCTAATCGACTCTCCGGAACAAAGTTTCTAAGGACACGCATACGGATGTCCCGTGTCCCAACATACCACGAGCATATCATGCCAAGAACCATGCCAACTAAAATAACAACTAAAGGTGTTACGCTTTAGATCCGAAACATGATTTGTCGCGCCCCATATCCAAAGCATGATATGGCCATGCTATCGAGGGGTACAACGCACGATAATACGAAGCCAACATTACATTTAACTTTCAAATATATCTAAAAAAAATAATAGAATCAATACGAATCCAATTTTATTATCCATTAAATAAAACCAATATTGGTTCAGAACGTCTAAATTCAAACATAAAAACCAAATCCATAATCTTTACTATTCAAAAATTTACTAACTACAATTTTATAATCAACTAAAGAACTAAAGTTCTGGTCAGTTATATAGATCGCCAAGCTTGCTAGCGCGAACTCCAAGCCTGGACCATGCTTCATTTCTATCGACCTTATTCGTCTGGAGAGAGAAAAAGTAAAATATAGATATATGAGCGTCACAGCTCAACATATGCTTGATTCTTAATTTTAAGAAAAATATGATATCATCAATATTTAATACTATTTTCATATTTTCATAATACCAAAAAATAAGTAGAAATTTTAAAAATTAATGAGAAGTATAAGGTTTACTTTCAAGTTCAAAGCTAGTAAAGAGTATAAGATTTACTTACAAATTTGAAAAATGAGTAAGGAGTATAAGGCTTGGTTGCATCTTTCGTCTTAGATTGTCAAACTTTACTAGATGATTCAGTTAACCTTATTAAAACATTAAAAGCAAGATTAATTTCTATTCGAATTAAAATAAATAAGAAAGGAGACGGTTAGTCAAGTAAGGCTGCAAATGGGCCAGGTTGACCCATGACCCAACCTGACCTGCTTAGACCCAACTCGACCCATTTTGGAGGACCCGTAGGGCCGGATTGAGTCCTAAAATTGGACTCGTTCCATTTTCTGAGTCGGGTCTGGGTTTACTGAATTCAAACCCGACCCGACCCGATCCGACCCAATTGAAATTTGGATAATTTTGGATTTCAATCTTAAGACCTGACCCGACATGACCCAAATCTATAAAATTATTTGGGCACATGAGGGTGCAAACAAGTTCTGAAGCTATGCATGGGTTGACTCAACCCAGACTCGAACCAGATCCAATTTTTTTAGGTTGGGTCTGGGTTATACATGGACCCGACCCAACCCAAATAACCCGTTGGGTCAAAAATTATAGCGGTGGACCCGACCCGATTTTTTATTGGGTTAGGTCTGGATCCAAAATTAGAACCCGAACAATGAACCAGGTTGGGTTGGGGTCACTCATGACTCGACCTGACCCGACCCATTTTCACCCCTATAGTCGGGTGACGGTGTTCGGCGACTTCGGGCAGGTCAAGTCTAGACAATTCGTTCGATGAATCGGACTCAATCAGGCCAAGATCAATCAATAAAGTTCATCAATAAGGGTTTTATGGACATTCAACAGAATAGGGATGATCAGTCCATTAGGCAGGCCCGGGAACCATGGCAGATTAGGGCCCTTTACAGGGGTCTAACTCGAGTTCGTAAATTAGGTTGACAAGACCCGATACTGAGTTCTTTAGATCTTCTAAGGAGAGAAAGTAGAGAGAGGAGAGAGAAAGTAGAGAGAAGAGTAGAGATAAAAGAAAGAATAAGAGAGAGAAAGAAATGGATGGTTCTCTCTCTCCTCTTCTTTTCTTATTTCATCTTCTTCTTCTTTCCTTTCTTCCTTTGTAAAATAGAGGAGGAAAGGGAACGATTGGTAGCTGTGATTAAGGTGGTCTGGCAAGGTGGCAGTCGGAGGTGAAGATAAGAGGCGGAGGGCGGCCGGCGGCCGACCGACCAAAATCAAACCAAAATAGGGTTGAGATGGAAAATTTCTTGGCTCCGTGAACTCGGAGACCAGCCTGCTTGCCGGTGGTTAGGGGTCTGGCTTTGGCCAGGGACTGATGCAGGGAAGGGGCCGAGGCCCTCGACGATGAACGCCGGCGACGATGGTGGTCGGAAAGAGAGAAAAACAAAGAAAATGGGGGACATGAAGAAGGGACTTTCTGGTCGATTCTTCGACCGATGACGATGCTTTTGGACCATTGAAAGAAGAAGAAGCTAAGGGGAGAAAGATCGAAGCTTCACCTTAGTTCCGACGGTGTCTTCGGCTTCGATCTCTGGTGGGCATAAGAACAAAAATTATGGACTCGATGAAAGAAAAGAGGAGGAAAGAGGAGCGGTGGCACTCGACGAAGGTGGGGGATCTCTGTTATAGAGGAGCCCCTAGAGTTCCTGCAACCCGGGTCCAAGCGGGCCTTCACATTCTTCCTGCCTTAAAAAGTGTTTCACCCTCAAAACTAACTTACTTAAGCCTCAAGCTTTGAAAGTACTAAACCATCATACTTCTGCTGATCTAAGCCAACTCTTTTATACTTGTCTTATGCCTATCACAATGAATCATAACCTTAAGCTTAATTTTCTACCTATGGTCAAACCTATTGCTCTGATACCATATTTGTTGCGCAACAGATCTGGAGCATAATTTATCGTGCTCTATATCCAAAGCATGACATGGCCATTCTACCGAGAGGTACAACCCATAATAACACGAAGCCAACATTACATTTAACTTTTAGATCCATCTTAAAAAAATAATAGAATCAATAGGAATCCTATTTCATCATTCATTAAATAAAATCAATATTGGTTCAGAGCGTCTAAATTCAAACATAAAAACCAAACACATAATCTTTACTATTTAGAAAATTACTACCTACAATTACAAAATCAATTGAAGAACTAAAGTTCTCCTTTGCTATATAGATCACCAAGCTTGCTAGTACGAACTCCAAGCCTGTACCATCTTTTGTTCATATTGATTTTATTCGTCTAGAGAGAGAAAAAGAAAAATAGAGATATATAAGCGTCACAGCTTAGAAAGTAAACTTTTTACTACCTTACTAGATCAAGCATAAGTTTTCTGCATATCAATGCATTATTTAAATAAAATAATAGATATTAAAAAATAAAGCATTTCATAGTACAGTATATTAAAATAATTCATAAAGCCAATCAGGCATGCATAAATCATTCATAAAACATGGTTTCTGGTGTATAGCATAAATAAAATCATAAATCATTTATCATTGATCAAATTACTACTCACACACTAAATGCTAAGGTCACTATTATACCCCATGATAGGGTCGTAATCGACAAACACCAACTACTATTATCCGTTGATAGGGTCGTATAACAACTACTATTACCCACTGGCAGGACCGTGTGCCAACTATTATTATCCGCTAGCGGGGTCGTATATTAACTATTATTATCCGCTAGCGGGGTCGCATGCCAATCTACTCGATTTTTAGGGGCCATACATAGCTATCTTAGAGCCTTTTTGCCATAGTCATTAAGATAATTTTTCTTAAGTCATATTTCTTGAATCATACATAAATAAAACATTAAATGGATTTTTAGAGTTTATAGCCCACAAATAAGTATTTAGCAGTAAAATAATCATGAAATTATTCTTTTCATAACAAAAATACAATTTCATAAATATGAAGTTTATAGTTGACAAATATTTCTTCATGGCAAAACAATCATTGATCCATTAATTCACAATAAATCATGAGTTTCATAATATAGTATGTTTGATCCTTAATTTTTAGAAAACATAATATCATCAACATTTTAACAATATTTTCATGTTTTCATGATACTAAAAAATGAGTAGAAAATTCAAAAATTAGTAAGGAGTATAAGGCTTACTTTCAAGTTCAAAATTATTAAAGAGTATAAGATTTATTTACAAGTTCAAAAATGACTAAGGAGTATGAGGCTTACATCTTTCGTCTTAGATCGTCAAACTTTACTAAGCGATTCAGTTAATCCTATTAAAAACATTAAAAGTGAGATTAATTTCTATTTGAATTAAAATAAATAAGAAAGGAGACGATTGGTCGGGTGATAGTGTTCGGCTGCTCCGGGCAGGTCAAGTCTAGACGATTCACGCAATGAATCGGACTCAATCAGGTCAAGATCAATCAATGAGGTTCATCAATGGAGATTTTAGAGATGTTCAACAAGGTCGGGATGATCAGTCTAGTAAGTAGCCTCGGGCACCAGGGCGGATTAAGGCCCTTTACAGGGGTCATCTCGGATTCGTAAATCCGATCGACAGGACCCGATACTGGGTTCTGTACATCTTCTAGAAAGAAAAAGTAGAAAGAGGAGAGAGAAGTAGAGAGAAGAGAGAGAAAATAAGAGTGAGAAAGAGAGGGATGGTTCTCTCTCTCCTTTTCTTCTACTACTTTTCTTCTTCTTCTTTTCTTTCTTCTTTGGTAAACCAGACGAGGAAGGGGAACAAAAGGTGGTTGTGATCAAGGTGGTCTGGCAAGGTGGCGGCCAGAGGCGGAGACAAGAGGTGGAGGGCGGCCAGCGGCGGCCGACCGACCAAGATCAAATTAAAACAGGGTCGATAAGAGAGATTTCAAGGCTCGGTGAACTTTGATCCCAGCCCGCTTGCCGACGTCTAGGGGTCTGGCTTCTGCCAAGGACTAATGCAGGGAAGGGGCAGAGGCCCTTGGCGATGAATGCTAGTGGCGATGGTGGTCAGAAAAAGAGAAAAACAATAAAAATATGAGATATGAACAAGGGACTTTCCAGCCAATTTTTGGACTAGTGACGATGCTTTTGGAGCATAGAAAGAAGAAGAAGCTAAGGGGAGAAAGATCGGAGCTTTACCTTAGTTCTGACGACGTCTCCAGCTTCGATCTCTGACAAGAATAAGAACGAAAAATGTGAAGTCGATGAGTGAAAAGAGGAGGAAAGAGGAGCGGTTGCACTCAATGAAGATGGGGGCTCTCTCTTATAGAGGAGACCCTAGGGTCCCTACGACCCTAGGACTCCTCATCCCAGCCAAATTCGCCGAAGGGAGAGGAGGAAGACTCCTACAACAATTCTTTCTTGGCAGATATGCAGGGTGAACGCAGCTCTCCCCCACCTTGGGCCGAGCTTGGGTCAATCAAGTGAACCGGGCCCAAGCGAGCCATCACATTCTTCTCGCCTTAAAAGTGTTTTGCCCTCAAAACTAAGTTACTTAAGGCTCAAGCTTTGAAAGTACTCAACCATAACACTTCTATTGCGCACTCTAATCTAAACCAACTCTTATATACTTGTCCTATGCCTATCCCAGTGAATGATAACCTTAAGCTTAAATTTCTACCTACGATCAAACCTATTGATCTGATATCATATTTGTCATGCCCTAGATCCGAAATATGATTTGTCGTGTCCCAGATCTAAAGCATGACATAGTCATGCTACCAAGGGGTACAACCCACAAATAACACGAAGCCAATATTACATTTAACTTTCAGATCCATCTTAAAAAAATAATAGAATTAGTAGGAATCTAATTTCATCAGCTATTAAATAAAACTAATATCGATTCAAAATGTCTAAATTCAAATATAAAAACCAAATCCATAATCTTTACTATTTAGAAAATTACTAACTACAATTTCATAATCAATTGAAGAACTAAAGTTCTGCTCTTGCTATATAGATCGTCAAGCTTGCTAGCGCGAACTCCAAGCCTATACCATCCTTTGTTCCTATCGATCTTTTTTGTTTGGAGAGAGAAAAAAAATAGAGATATATGAGCATCACAACTCAGTAAGTAAACCTTTCACTACCTTACCGGATCAATGTATCATTTAAAGAAATATATCAATGCATCATTTAAAGAAAATAACAAATATTATAAAATAAAGTATTTCATAGTACAGTATATTAAAACAAGTCATAAAGCCAATCATGTATGCATAAATCATTCATAAAACATAGTTCATGATGTATAGCATAAATAAAATCATAAATTATTTATTATTGATCAAATTACTACTCTTAGATTAAATGCTAAGATTACTATTATACCCATGATAGGGCTGTAATCGACCAACACCAACTACTATTACCTGTTGGTAGGGTCATATACCAACTACGATTATCCGTTGGCATGATTGTATGCCAACTACTATTATCCTCTGGTAGAGTCGTATGCCAACTACTCTTACCCACTTAGAGGGTCGTATGACAACTACTATTATCTACAGGCAGAGTCATACACCAGCTACTATTATTCGCTGGCAGGGTCGTATGCCAACTACTATAAAACTGAATGTTGATCTACCCTATTTCAGGGGCCATATATAGCTATTTAAGAGCCTTTTTGTGATAGTCATTAAGACAATTTTTCTTAAGTTATATTTCTTGAATTATACATAAATAAAATATTAAATGGCTTTATAGAGTTCATTGCCCATAAAAAAGCATTTAACAGTAGAATAATTATGAAATTATTTTTTCATAACAAAAATATAATTTCATAAATATGGAGTTCATAGTTCACAAATATTGCTTAACGGTAAAACAATCATGGATCCATTAATTCGCAATAAATCATGAGTTTCATAATATTATATGTTTGATCCTTAGTTTTAAGAAAACATGATATCAACAATATTTAACACTATTTTCATATTTCCATAATACCAAAAAATAAGTAAAAAATTTAAAAATTAGAAAGGAGTATAAGGCTTACTTACAAGTTCAATGCTAGTAAGGAATATAAGACTAACTTACAAGTTCGAAGATGAGTAAGGAGTATAAGGTTACTTACATCTTTCATCTTAGGCCGTCAACTTTCACTAGACAATTTAGTTAACCCTATTAAAAACATTAAAAGTAAGATTAATTACTATTTGAATTAAAATAAATAAGAAAGGAGACGGTCGGGTGATAGTGTTCGGTAGCTCCGGACAAGTCAGGTCTAGATGATTCACTCAATGAATCAGACTCAATCAGGCTAAGATCAATTAATAAAGTTCATCAATGAGGATTTCAAAGATATTCAACAAGGCAAGAGTGATCGGTCCAATAGGGCAGCCCTCGGCACCAAGGCGGATCAGGGCCCTTTACAGGGGTCAACTCGGGTTCGTAAATTTAGTTGACAGGACCCGATACTAGGTTCTTTAGATTTTCTAGAGAGAAAATAGAAAGAGGAGAGAGAAAGTAGAGAGTTAAGAGTAGAGAGAAGAGAGAAAATAAGAAAGAGAGAGAGGGATGGTTCTCTCTCTCCTCTTCTTCTTCTTTTCTTCTTCTTCTTTTCTTTCTTCTTCTTTTTTTTTTTTTTTGATGAAAAAAAAGGGGTAGGGGGGAGGAAGGGACAAGCCCACCCCCGCGTAGCAGCCCCCACTGGGCCCCCGCCCCGCCAGGAGAATGTTCGATGCAGGCCAGAAATGGCCGTGTGTTGGGCACCCCGACCGGTTTTACTCATACCCTCCCCACCCGTGGGCCCGGCTCAGCTACTCCTCTGAGCTCTGGCTCGAGTCCCACGTGTGAGTACGTCACACCCGGTACCACCCCGGCTACTAGCGGTTCAAGAGCGGTCCTACACCACAAGTCCAAGCAGTGGCCAAAGTAGTGAGCTCCGGTCCACAATTTAATCGTCGCCGCAGCGATTCGAACTTGAGACCTTGTGGTTAGAATTGCTGCCCAGTACCACTAGGCTACCACCTTGGTGGCTTTTCTTTCTTCTTTGGTAAATAGAGGAGGAACGGGAACGACTGGTGGCTATGACTAAGGTGGTCCGGCAGCGTGGCGACCGAAGGTGGAGACAAGAAGCAGAGGGCGGCTGGCGACGGCCGTCGGTAGCGGCTGACCGGCCAAAATCAAACTAAAATAGGGTCGAAAAGAGAAATTCCTTGGCTCAGGGAACTCGGCTTCCAGCCCGCTCGCCAGCAGCTAGGGGTATGTCTTCTGCCAGAGACTGATGCAGGGAAAGGGCCGAGGCCCTCGGCGCTAAATGCCGGCAGCGATGATGGTTAGAAAGAGAGAAAACTAATGAAAATAGGAGGCATGAACAAGGGACTTTTCGGTCAATTCTTCAACCCGTGATGATGCTTTTAGACCATGGAAAGAAGAAGAAGCTAAGGGAGAAAGATCGAAGCTTTCCCTTAGTTCGGACGGCGTCTCCAGCTTTGATCTCCACCGGGCATAAGAACGAAAACTATGGACTCGATGAGAGAAAAGAGAAGGAAAGAGGAGTGGTGGCACCCGACGAAGATGGGGGCTCTCTCTTATAGAGGAGACCCTAGGTTCCCTGCGACCCCATGACTCCTCATCCCGGCCAAATTTGCCAAATAGAGAGGAGGAAGACTCCTAATTGGATTCTTCCTCATCGGATATGCGGGGCGAACCACGTTCACCGCCGCCTTTGGCCGAGCTTGGGCCGATCAAGTGGACCAGGCCCAGGGGGGCCTTCACATTCTTCCCACCTTAAAAGTGTTTCGCCCTTGAAACTAAGTTACTTAAGGCTCAGGCTTTGAAAGTACTCAACCATAACACTTTTGATGCGCACTTTGATCTAAACTAACTCTTTTATACTTGTTATATGCCTATCCCAATGAATCATAACCTTAAGCTTAATTTTCTACCCACGATCAAACCTATTGCTCTGATACCATATTTGTCACGTCCCGGATCCAAAACATGATTTGTCGCATCCCATATCCAACGCATGACATGGCTGTGCTACCGAAGGGTACAGCCCACGATAATACAATGCCAACATTACATTTAACTTTCAGATCCATCTCAAAAAAATAATAGAATTAATAGGAATTCAATTTCATCATCCATTAAATAAAACCAATATTAGTTCAGAGCGTCTAAATTCAAACATAAAAACCAAACCCATAATCTACTATTCAGAAAAATACTAACTATAATTTCATAATCAATTGAAGAACTAAAGTTCTCCTCTACTATATACATCGTCAAGCTTGCTAGTGCAAACTCCAAGCCTCTATCATCCTTTGTTTCTATCAACCTTATTCGTTTGGAGAGAGAAAAAAAAATAGAGATATATGAGTGTCACAGCTCAGTAAGTAAACCTTTCACTACCTTACCGAATCAAGCATAAATTTTTTGCATGTCAATGCATTATTAAAATATAATAACAGATATTACAAAATAAAGCATTTTATAGTACAATATATTAAAACAAGTCATAAAGCGAATCATGCATGCATAAATCATTCATAAAACATGGTTCCTGGTGTATAGCATAAACAAAATTATAAATCATTTTTCATTAATTAAATTACTACTCTCAGACTAAATGCTGAGGTTACTATTGTAACCGTGACAGGGTCGTAATCGTCAAACACCAACTATTATTACCCGTTGGTAGGGTCGTATGCCAACTACTATTATCCATTGGCAGGATCGTTTGCCAACTATTATTACCCGCTGGCAGGATCGTCTGCCAACTATTATTACTCGTTAGCAGGGTCGTATAAAACTGAATGTCAATCTACTCTATTTTCAGGGGTCATACATAGCTATCTGAGAGCTTTTTTGCCATAGTTATTAAAACAATTTTTCTTAAGTCATATTTCATGAATCATATTTTCTTCAATCATACATAAATAAAACATTAAATAACATTATAGAGTTCATAGCCCATAAATAAGCATTTAACAGTAGAATAATCATGAAATTATTGTTTTCATAACAAAAATATAATTTTATAAATATGGTGTTCATAGTTCACAATTATTGCTTAATGGTAAAACAATCATAGATCCATGAATTCGCAATAAATCATGAATTTAATAATATCGTACGTTTGATTCTTACTTTTAAGAAAACATGATATTACCAATATTTAATACTATTTTCATATTTTTATAATACCAGAAAATAAGTGAAAAATTTGAAAATTAGTAAGGAGTATAGGCTTACAAGTTCAAAACTAGTAAAGAGTATAAGATTTACTTGCAAGTTCAAAAATGAGTAAGGAGTATAAGGCTTACATCTTTAATCTTAGACCGTTAAACATCAGTAGGTGATTCAGTTAACCCTATTAAAAATATTAAAAACGAGATTAATTGCTATTCGAATTAAAATAAATAAGAAAAGAGACGGTTGGTTGGGTGACAGTGTTCAACGGCTCCGTGTATGTCAGGTCTAGACAATTCGCTGAATGAATCATACTCAATCAGGCCAAGATCAATAAAAAAGGTTCATCAATGGATATTTCACGAATATTCAGCATGGCCGAGGTGATCGATCTAGTAGACAGCCTCAAATACCAGGGCAGATCAAGGCCTTTTACATGAGTCAACTCAAGTTCGTAAATCAGGTCGACGGAACCTGATATTGGGTTCTTTAGATCTTCTAGAGATAGAGAGTACAAAGAGGAGAGAGAAAGTAGAGAGTGAAGAGTAGAGAGAAGTAGAGATGGGCATCGGGCCGGGCCCACCGGACCACAGACCAAACGGGTCGTGCCTGACCTGGCCTGTTACTAAACGGGTCGTGCCTGGCACGGCCCGCTTAACTTAAAGGCTAAGCTCGGCACGGCCCTAGGCCCGTGGGGTGGCGGGCCATGCCGGACCCGGCACGGGCCGTGCCAGGCACGAGACTCGATCTCGGATTCGGTGTCCGGCAAAGGCTGGGAGGCCTCGGGTGGCTGATGGAGGAGGAGATCATCGAGGCTGGGGCGGATTCGGGCAGCCCGCATGGGGACGAAGGGGGATTCGTGGTGGAAGACGGTGGCGCGGCAGAGAGGGCAGGTGGCGTGGGATCGGAGCCAGACGTCGATGCAGTCGACGTGGAAGGCGTGGGAGCAGAGGGGGAGCGTGCGGAGCGAGTCGTCGTCCTCGAACTGAGGAGGCACACGGCGCAGTCCCGATTGGTGGCGGCTAGGTGCTTGGCCTTGGACTTGGAGTAGAGTGAGAGGGGAGGGTCTTGATCGCGGAGTCGTCGAGGCCGTAGGGAGAGCGGAAGTCGTCGGAGGATGAGTCGAAAGACACGGCGCCGTCGGGGGGAGGGGGGGATTCAAGGTCGGCGGCGGCGGCGCCCCCGGCAGCGGAAGCGGTGGAGGATGCGGGCGTAGAGGACGATGAGGAAGGTGGTGCCGACAATGGCGACCATGGCGATGAGAGGGGGGCTGAAGTCGGGGGTGATCCTCGCAGCTGGCGATCCACCGGTGATTGCAGGAGACGGGCCCCACTCGAACTCGTACTCCGCCTCCTTCGCCGGCGCTGCCATGGCCCGTGGAAGAAGTTGGAGAAGAACAAAGAGGATTCTCGGGCCTCTTATCTCTCGATGCCCAAATTCGTATTCTTCTGCTTTATTTTGTCTGTGATTATTGCCACGGAGATCGAGTTAGGGTGTTGCTTGATGGGCCGTGGGGTGCGAGCCGTGCCGTGCTTGGCTCACGAATCGTGCCAGCCCAGGCCCTTATGAGCCATGCCGGGCTCGGCCTACGGGCTAGAAATTCTTAACCCAGTCCGACCCTCTTTTATGAGCCGTGCTTAGCACGGTCCATTACTGTAGCAAGCAGACCGTGCCAGAGCTTCGTGCCGGGCCATGGGCGGCCCGGCCCAATGCCTACCTCTAGAAAGAAGAGAGAAAATAAGAAAGAGAACGAGGGGGATGATTTTCTCTCTCCTCTTCTTTTTTTCTTCTTTCTTCTTCTTTTTTCTTCTTTGATAAACCAGAAGAGGAAGGGGAACGACTAATGGCTGTGATCAAGGTGGTCCAATAATGTGGCGGCCGAAGGTGGAGATAAGAGGCAGAGGGCAGCGGCCGACCGGCCAAAATCAAACCAAAACAAGGCCTAGAAAAGAAATTTCTTAGCTTGGTGAACTCGAATCCCAGCCCGCTCGCCAGTGACTAAAGGTCTAGCTTTGGCCAGAGACTGATGCAGGAAAGGGGTCGAGGCCGATAGCGATGGTAGTGAAAAAGAGAGAAAAACAATGAAAATAGAAGACATGAACAAGAGACTTTCCAGTCAATTCTTCAACCGATGACAATGCCTTTGAACCATGGAAAGAAGAAGCTAAGGGGGAAAAGATCGGAGCTTTGCCTTAGTTCCGATGGCGTCTCCAACTTCGATCACTAGCGGGCATAAGAACGAAAACTGTGGACTCGATGAGAGAAAAGAGGAGCAATGGCACTCGACGAAGATGGGTCTCTCTTAGAGAGGAGACTAGAGTTGGGCACTGGGCCGGGCCGCCCACGGCCCGGCACGGCCCGCTTGCTACAGTGCCGGGCCGTGCCTGGCACGGCCCATTTGAGAGGGCCGTGCTGGGTCACAGGGTACTGGCCCGCGGGCCGAGCCCGGCACGGCCCGCTTCGGGCCTGGGCCGGCACGGCCCGCTCTAGGCCCGCGGGCCAAGCACGGCACGGCCCAACTATCATACCGGAATAACGCCTCAAACCCTCACCCATCTCCTCTTCCCCCAGTCTATCATACCGGAATCCATGAGGAACCCTCCGTCCTCCCGAATCTACGGTCAGGGTTATTAGTGTTTCCGAACCCGATGGAGAAGCAGGCCTCCGGCCGGCACCCGCCAGCGGGGGCGCCGCCGCCGCTGCAGCTCTCCCCACAGGACTGGGAGACCCTCATCGACGACTTCCAGTCCGGCGTCCATGGCCGCTTCGCACGGTGGCTCTCCCTCCCCCTCCTCGATCTCGCCCTCCACGCCCTCCTCCGCCGCGACTTCCCCTCCGCCCTCAAGCCCCACCTCCTCATCTTCCTCGAGGACTCGTTCCCCCTCCTCCCCCTCCCGTCCCCCGCCGCGGCCCTCCCCCCACTCCTTGACGCCCTCCGCGCCCTCCTCCAATCCCCATCCCCCGACGCCGCCGCCGTCCTCGACCAGGCCATCCTCTCCGCCACCGCCGTCGCCGTCGCCGCCCTCCCCTCTCCCCTCCCCCCCTCCGCCGCCTCCCACCTCGAGTCCCTCACCGAGGTCCTCCTCGCCGTCGCCAACCGCCCCAACCACGGCCCCGACCGCCTCTCCCGCGCCCTCGCCTGCGAGTCCCTCCGCGAGCTCGAGCGTGCCAATCCCCTCCTCCTCTCCGACGTCGCCGGACACCTCTGGGTGCTCGCCCAGGCCGAGCGCACCCACGCCGCCCAGAGCTATCTCCTCCTCCTCGCTGCCGTCGTCCGGAACATCGCCCTTCACGGTCTCCTCTCCTCCCCCTCTTCCGTCCTTTCCACCTCCACCCCCCTCGTCCCCTTCTCCGCCCCCCAATCCCTCTTCTCCCCTCCCGACCCCAATCGCGAGCCCGTGTGGTTTGGAGCCGTTGCGGGCCGTGCCTGGCACGGCCCGTGGCGTGCCGTGCCCGGCCCGGCCCGCCAATAGACGGGCCTGAGGCCGGGCCGGCGTTCCGTGCTGGACGGGCCGTGCCTGGCACGGCCCGCTTCATAAGCGGGCCGGGCCAGGCACGGCCCGTTTAATTCTCGAGCCCGGTGGGCCTGGGCCGGGCCGGCCCGGCACGGCCCGTTGCCCAACTCTAGAGGAGACCCTAGGATCTCTACGACCCTAAAACCCCTCATCCCGGCCGAACTCGCCGGAGGGAGAAGAGGAAGACTCCTCGGCAGATATGCAGAGCGAACGCAGTTCGCCCCCACCTTGGCCCGAGCTTGCGCCAATCAAATGGACAGGGCCCAGGCGAGCCTTCACAAAAGGTCACTCTCTTGCCCTGCTAATCCTCTCATGTTCTGATATAGCTCTGAATTTATTATGCATAACAAGGTCAGTTGACATCATTCAAATACCAAGTCCGGAAAATCATCCCAACAAAATTATTCAATGACTGAGGCTCAAAGCAATAGATAATGCTCCTTTCCTGCTGGTTATTCAGTTCTTACGAAATGGGCCAATTTCTGATCATGAATGCGCCACAGTAAAATTCACCATGCAATTGTAAGAATATACAAAGCACTAGCCTCAACAAACCAAATTATAAGGGGCTTGGGATTTTGCTGCTCATTTAGAAGATCCTTTATAAACTCGTAACTCCAATTTTTACATGGCAAAAGCTGGATGATAACACTATAATCCATCCAAAACTCGATGGAAGGAAAACAAAGACATAAATGATATCAAAAGAAGTCCGCCAGTGACTAAAATAGTAAGGATACACTATGAGTGAAAAGCAACAAAGTGCCTTTCTATGACTACCCCCTACAGCTCAACTATAATCCTTTTCCCTACTCCATCTCATGGCAGCTGGTCCTCCTCATTACTGAAAAGCTACAGCATGAAACAGCTTGAAATTTATGGTCAAAATATGTATGTGAGATATATATATATCTCCTCTCTGTGGTCAAAAAATTTATTTGTAGTAGTTAGAACTGGCTCATCTTTATAATATATCCAGTAAACGAATCTTCTTCCATGTCCCTGTAGAAAAAAAAAATGTTCCAGTATTTTGTTTAAAAAAAGTTAGTAATAACAATATTAAGATGAAGAGAATATGAATTGAAATTACATATCCTATTATAATAGCATATTAGCAATTAAAACGATAACCGAATGATATAAAGACTTGGAACAAAAGATGGAAGTTTTTCTCCATTAGATGCTTCTAGCAAACAGCATATCCACCAAAATAAACATATTTTGCCTCTATTGTCTATGTAGCTGCTAAATTCCTACCTTGCTTCATAATGTTGTGACTAATTTAGGCACTGTTTAGCATGGTTGCCGATTTCCATTTTTCAAAAAAAAAAAAAAAACACAGAAACAGAGGTAGAACAAGTGTTTGGTAAGCCAAATTCCATTTTCAGTTTTTCTTTGAAGCTGGCAACCAAAAAAAAAAACATGGTTTGGAACTTTTTTTGAAAAATGGCAACCACCTCCCACCACCACCACCAGCCACCACTTGCCGCCATTAACCATCACTGCCAATTGCCACCACCAGCTGTCATTGCTGCCACTGATCCCTACCGGCGGCCATTGCTGGCTACCCACTGCCAGTCGGCCACCCCTGCCACCAGCCATCACGACCGCCCGAGGCCCATCGCCACCACCAGCCACAAGCACCATATTTGCCGCAAAACAAGTTTCAATTTTCTGGGTTTTGAGGAAAAAAGAGAAAGTGGTTTTGGGTTTAAAAAACGGAAAGTTAAAACTTGGCAAGCATGACCCTTAGGTCCAGACGCTCCAACTATTGGTACAGATTCCAAAAATTTGGTGGTGTAGAAAAACCAGAAGAAGTTTGCAAATAAAGAGGTGGTCTCAGTAGTTAAATGACAGAAGATTGAAGGAAGCCAATTAGTCAGCTTATAGGTGGTATGAGTCAGTTCCACCGAAGCCACATGCATGCCTATTTTGAATATAAGCTCTTTTCCTGACACTGACTTCAACATTAACTCCTCTTCCGTAGGTTACTACTTCTGCATCATTCTAGACCTTCAATTTTTCATAGTTTGATGATAGGACTAGTGTCATTAGAGCTTGTCAGGGCCTAATTAGATCACCTTTCAGTTGGTTCAGGTGTTGTTTAGATATTAAAATTCTCAATAAAATCTTAGTGCTTTCTATACTTTCAATTACATTATGAATCCATTGATATATACTCTCTCCTTCCTTAGAGTCACTTTAGATACATGAAAAAAGATGTTTCAGGGCTTCTAAAGTCCTGCTGATACACATGCAAAATGACAAAATTTGCCTTGAACTATCAACTAATATATAGAATAGGATGGAAACTCGGGTTTAAGTCAGGTTTATCATGAATTCATAGGAGTGGCAATTTACACCGCCTCGTTGAGTAACCGACTCTAACAAGGTGGGTTTTAACCGACCCATTTAGAGTCGGGGATAGCGACATAAACTTAAAATAAAACCCGTGTCAGAGGTGGGTAATGGCATACCCACCTCAAAATCAATCTAGGGTGTTTACTAAAATACCCTTTTCCTAATTGTTTGCTTTTATTGGTTCAAGGTATCTTTGATTTCCTAAAGAACATTTTTGCTATTCGTTGTTTATATTATCGTTGAAAATTAGGTTTGTTATAATCTTAGTTTGTTTAAAGTTATGTGACATGCTAAGTTTTAATAGCATATGTCATGTTGGCTTTCAACAAATGAATGCCTTCTTTTTAGCTTAAGTCAGCATCCAATACATGAGAGCATATGTCATGTTGGCTTTCAACAATGGCAGACAAAAGAAAAGGTAGTTATGTCTGACATTCAAATTGCATGTCATTAGCACTGTTCTAAATCCAAAATGTCTAGTGAATGCATGAATATCTTTTTAAAATGATTACAGAAGCATAAGTTATCATATCCTCTTTCTAAAGTATGTCATAGGGTTCAGAAGAAGCATACCTTGAGAACAAAATTAGGTGGGAAGAAGCGGCTGTTTCTCATCAGGTCCAATATGGTGGCTAGCCTGAATTTAAGAAAAAATGCTTGAGGAAAACTTATTCAAAAATAAAAAGTAAAATTATAATTATCAATAATGGTGGAAAAATTCCTTACATCTTCAGTTGCACCAGCAGTCATATTTATGAAGGATGCTTCCTTGGATCTGAAAAATGGAGGCATCCATATTATGCCAGGTTAATGAGAAAGGAACACTGATATTGCAACAGAATAAATATGTACAATTTAATGAACTTTCAAGGATTGGAGATGACTCTCAAATTGTTTCAAACTTTTGAATCCAACTCAACCAACTGATAGAAAATCCACAGAACTTATATTATGTCAACATATCAGCATAGCTCTTTTTTGCAAGGAATTCAGGGTTTGCATCTTAGGATGTGCAAATGAAATTCACACACCCAGTTTGTCAATTGGTCTATAGCAGTCTTTCCAAGTGTAATAAAATAATTATTGGATATATCAGGCCAACAGTTGGTAGATCAGCTGGCATGCACCCATCTCTCCGAGTGAGAGGTCTCGGGTTCAAACCTGAGTGGTGGTAAATAACCACCACATTCCCAAAGATATTTGGACGTATCAGGAATTAAGAAAATGTCTGTTGAAATGGTACTATATGCTACTTCAAAAGGCCGAAAAGACCGAATAAACTGCAACGTAACTAGCAAACAAAAGATAGCATCAGGCAGCCTATCAACTACAGCAGTAAGATTAAGCAACCTGAGATCTTGGGCATCCATCATTTCCAGTGTTCCATTTGGCACCTCATTTTTGGCTTTTGCCAGTGGAGAAAAGAACTGTAGAATGGCACACTGTCAGGGATGTCCAGGAAATCAACAGTATTCCAGATAGACAACTTCAATATGCAGCTGTTACCTGGTGCATTGATATAAACACTATTGAGATTCCCAGCATAAAGTTTATAGTTAGAGTATGGCCAAACAACAGCGCAGATGCTATGCCAGTAAAAATTGTGGCAACTGTTGATGAATATTTCTTCAAAATTGTATCTGCGAGCAACATTTAACCAACAAATGAGGTAACAAAATATTTCCAGTCAATTGGAAAGAAAATTTTATTTTTAGTGACTACAAGGATTCAAGCAAGTCAAACTCATCAATCATAGTAACTGTAGTCCACCTGCATACTTGAAGAAGAATGAGGACAGGATGCCTTGTGCTGCATTATTGCATATGAGCAACATTGTAGCCTTTGAGTGGCCTTGAAGAATATCAAAGCTACTGGGTCCTGAGACGTTGAAGATTCCATGCCGAGCATTAAAAACTATAATAAGTATTTATAAAAACAGTCAGTCAATGCTGGACGCAGGTGCACCAACATGGAAAGCTGTCATGTGATAAAACACATACAGATAGATATAGGCTTATTTACTCACACTAAATGCTAAATTGGCTCACAGCATGAAAAACCATTTCAAATCAAATAGAAATCAGAGAATTCATTCGATACAGAAAACACCAATTCATCAGATAAAACTACCATAAATGTTTCTTATATGTTAACTAAAACTTACAGAAATAAATGAGCACCTTAAAAAAAACTCTCACTTTCTCCATCCATGTGATGACAGAGAACATGCACAGATACTGATGGAAGAATAAAAGGTGATAAGCAGAGGGTTATGAGGAAGGCATCAAAATACCATTCAGGTCAATAGCTTGTGGAAGATTGACATTGACAACTAGAAAATCTAAGTATATGGGTGGACCATCTAATAAACTATATATTTGGATGTTTACATGCCAAATTTTTGGTCTGATGTAACAAGTTTGCACACCAGGTTGATGTCAAACCCACACAAACACTATCTTGCAATGGCACGAAATCACACGGGAGTGATCTGGATCTATGTGCACAAGCAGGAGATAAGTGGATATCTAAAGCCAATAAAAAATTATGCTAGGAGCAGCGGTATGCATGATCCCTTGAGCAGCTGCACTTATGCAGATGAGCAAGAGAAAGAGAAGGCATCCTTTGGCACCCAAATGGGTAGCATAAATAAGGGTTAACAAACAAAAGAGTGACACCTAATAAGACTTCTAATCTTGGTGAAAATTAAATGGCCCTTGGCATATAATAAAACCCCAATCTTGATCCAAAAGACCTCCTCGATGAATGATGCATATGAGATATTCCCTAAACAGGGTTTCATCCTATGCCATTCAAAAATAAATGGCATATTACGTAAATTTATCAAGAGGAATATGCTCTTCAAGATTTAAGGTTGCATGTGTATTAGGTTTCTTTGTATATTATGCATCAAACTCTTCAGGACCAGTATGCATGCCTTAAATGATTTAATTATAACAACTTTATTAGATAGAGATGTATTTTGAATGCTTCAAATCCAGACCTTGATTATGGTGGCACCAGAAATAGTACATACTAGATTGTAAAATGATTAGTTTACTGATTTTTGGCCTAATTTTTGACAAGTTCATGGATCATTTTGTGATACGGTAAGAAGCTACCTGGCACAATAATAATGACATTGTGCAATGAGATGGTTTCTAAACTCACCAATTTCGGCATGATACTAAGTATTTTGAGCTTAGCTGTTAATAGGCCTATTGTTATTCACCAATAACTTCGAAATATGCTAGAATCTTCTGGCTTTTTCAGAATTGATATTTTTAAGAAATTCAAGACATTCAGCGAGTTCGTGAGAAACCAACTACTATGGCACTCACAATTATGAGAACAGATTAGAATAATAAAACAATATGATTTATTCATTCCGCCATGCCACCAAGACATTGTGGCTAATGCTCAAACAATTGAAATTGGGTAATAATGGTCCAAATATGCTTCTATAACATCATAATTAAACAAGGTGGTCTAAGAAGTTAGAAGGTAATAAATACAGTGATGATTCAGATTTGGAGATTGGGACTTCAACAAGGCCATCCCAATTCTGAAAGCATGTTGTTGATGGCAGGCTGTTGTTTAGCAACAGTCATACTTTTAGCACTTAGGATGAACTTATGCCCTAATATTCTGACAGTGAAGGACAAATTTGGTCTCAAAAGTTTTTTTTTTATCAGGATCACTAAGAAACTACTATGAAAATAATGAATCATTTTAAGAAAAAAAAGGTAAAATTGTTAATAAATCAAAGTATCTACATGGTGCCTTAATAGAAATATATATATCAACAAATAATGGTTCAGCATGGCCCCACAAGGACTACCTGTGGCTATCATTAGACCATGACAACTTGTTAAAGGACATAATATAATGGAGAAAGAACATGAAATATTTCATTAGTCATAACCGAAGAGACAAAGCTAGGAAAAATAAGCAATGGAGAGGATACTTCTTCCATAACACATGCTTTATTTATATAGTGCAAAACTTCTGCTACTGTTGTGAGAGAAACCACATCCTAAGAAGTCAAGGCCCCATGCCCTTTTCCTGATGAAAATAGTAAGTTCATCAAAAGCTTTTTTTTGGTGGAACCATCCCACAAGTGATCTAGAATTATGAAGATCCTGTCCTAGAAAATCTTTTGCTTTTTCCTAAATGAACTTAAACACCAATCCAATAGTTAGCATCTAACATCCAAAGAAAAGCACAAGAAGATCAAGAATGCAGGTACATAATTCAAAATTGCCTTAATTAATGGTCAAATCATAGAAGACTAGACAAGTAGATGGCTACATTCATTTTTGGCAGGTGCAGATTTATTCTACTGAATAACCAAAATCAAGATTTTCCTACCCTTCTTCATGTTTGATAATTATCTCTGCAGCAAATGTAAATTTATGAGGATTGTCGTTAGCTTCTCCACCATATAAATGCCTTTAAGTTTTCTGGTGTTTGGCATATATGGTCAGGTATCATGTTAGCCTTGCCAAAAAAAAAAACAAAAAGGCAAAAAAGACTCCTCAAGTACCTCCAGCTGAATCACAGGAAAAATATAAATAGAACACAGATGGGCATTCAGCCAACAGGCATCAGAACCACCAAAAGATACCAATCCCAATAGACCACAGTTGTAGGATTGAATTCGGAAAAAAGATGCAAAACCTTAACCACTGTTATGTTTGCATGTGGCATTCAGTGCTCAAGGCTAGACTTGAACGAAAGCATTGGTGTCGGGTTCAATTTAATAGCAGCATTTAAGGAATAGAAGTGATAGAATACAGCGACGGTGGTCCCACTCAATCTTCTGACTATAAGTGAACATCTTCATATGACGATCAAGCTATGAAAGATGATCTTCACATGTTTGATTGCCTATTCTCTAGCCGTAAGTCACTGCCGGTTTAAACATGTTATCAAGTATAAATCTGTTTCCTAAGTGATGAATCAGTTAACAGAATTAACCGATGTACAGGCAGAAAGCATAGAAGTCCCTGTTCATTGTATTCCAGATTGAAATTCTATGCATGTACACATGAAAATAAGAACAAAAAAATTCCCGTTCTCGAAAGCTGCAATCAAAATATGACAAGTAATATTATAACAGATTTCTGAAGGCCTATATATATTTAGTCTAACTGAACTTCTTCTTTATCCTAAAATGGCATTTTGAGTCTTGAGAATTGCTGGCATTCTGTACCTTTAAAAATGGCAGTTCCAACGATGGCAAGAAAGTTAAATATAGCACCATAGCCATACAAAAACAAGTTCTGCAAAAAGAAACAAAAATACACAAATTAAGGGTACCAGAAGAAAATAAAGGGGGCAGAAAAATGGAAGCATCTCATTATCATGCAAAAAGTGAGGGGTTTTGCAAGCACAAGATCACAAAGATGAAAGTGACTCTTTTTCTAAAATACCAATTAGCTAGCTAATCCAGCTATTAGAGATACCTGAAGATATATACTTGTCTCAAATTGGCTTTTCAAAGCATATTCATTGTAAACTGAGGCTAGTGAAGGAACAGTCACCTGAAATTTTTTTCATCTCCATGTTAGAATCTATGACACATGAAACTAGAGTTAAGAGAAAAGTGTAAAAATAGGCATCTATTTTACATCAATTTAACAACTAATCAATTCAAGTACAATAGTTACTTAGTTCTGTTAAGACTTACAACAATTATTTTTTCCAAGGATGATATAGCCTAACACTATTTACACAAAGGCAATAAGAGGTTCAAACTCAATTTTCATCTTGGAGTTGCTTAGTAGTTTGTCACAATCTGTTTGAATACACTTACATAATCAAGATTCAGTTCACCTCTTAACAAAATAACATTACAAAATTTTTAGTTAAAATTTTTAAACAAATTCATATGAATACTCATGAAATGTGGCAAGATATGAAGATTTAAAGATCTCATGTCATATTCAATGAGACTTACAAAAATTAATGTATAAATGTACGCAACCATTGCTACAGGAAGATCAAGTGCGGTAGTTCCCTGAGGCAATGACCGGAGCTGATTAACACTAATTCCGATAAGCAACAATGCAAGAGCCTCCCACTGCAAATAACCAAATAAAAAAAAACATATTTAAGTATTAATGACTAAAGAATAGATAATTTAGTACAAATATCAAATCATCACATTAATAAGAAAAAACAAGCCAATTACTCTCCTCAACTTCTTAAAATATTCAATGCAAATAAAAGTTAGTTGTTAACTACATATGAATCATCGAGATGCCACCTAAAAATAAAATTTATAGAGATATCACCCAAAAATGATAGGTTATTTTTTTCCCCTCCAAGTATTTCATCACTGAAATAGTTTGCTAGAAATATAATGGCAAAACTCAAACTTGCCTGGATAATGGAAAAGCGCCTTTTCATTATGATCTTTAAAAGAACAGCAATTACCAAAACCTACAACCGTTAGCAGAATCATCAAATAAGATTAAATCAGAGGTATGATTTAAACAAACAAAATAAGTGAAGATTAAGGAAACATGTCTGAACAAATTGTAGAAAATAATGGAGTAACAAGGATCTCAAGGTACAGCAGGTTATATAAATAGGCAGTTTTATTTAGAGTTTACTGACAGAAATTCTAATATAATATATCTTTGTAACCAGATAAATTATTATCTACCGCAGCTAGAAAGCATTGAAATCACCTGGTAAAAACCAAAACTAGGGTAGATAACATTGTTAAAAGAATAACATGTTTATAGAGGGAGTTTGATTGTTAAACATTGTTCTCCTCAGTGATAATGTGACTAACAAAAAGAAGCCAGATTCCAAGAAAAACATATGAACAACACAGATGTAATGTCTCACCAAGGCATAGGGCCTGTTTGGATACTGGATCATGATATTTGGCAATAAGTTCCCCAACTCCTCAGAAGTCTCCAGTGAAGGTGGTCTAACACGAGGGTTTTGGGGGATTGTTGTTGACCAAGATGTTATGATTCCATTGATCGCAGATAACATGTATGGTTGCAAATGTGATTTAGCCCTAGAATTTAGGTATAGTGAAATCTTTAGCCCCTTCCAGTCCCTAAAGCTCTTCACAACAAGCTTGCTTCCTTCTGTTTCCTTGATATGAGCAAATTTTATCTCTGAATTAGATCATCTGGCATCCAAATAGACCCATAGTCAACAGGAAATGCCTACTATAGTCCTTTGTTATATGGGAAGTTTATGGTTAGTTGGTAAGAGGATTCCATGTATCAATGTAAAATATATGTTGAGCCAAATCATGTCTTCAACTGCAATTTTTTAAAATAAATAAAACCATCATATTCTCAAAAAAGAAAGTTAACTAGTCATTGTTATTTATTTTAAGGATCTTTAGGATGCTTTATTATGGTGTATGCCACTAGGAAATGATATACTTTTGATTGATGAGAAGAAGACAATATTAGGTGCTAAATTGGATTCATGAAGGAAAATCATACATGAGAGTATGCAGAATGCAATTTCAAAGAGATAGAATTGAAGATTATTACCAAGAAAAGAGATAGAAATGAAGATGAGGACATGGTCAAGATTGATTGACAAGAGAAAGTACAAAGTCATGGATTGTGTTAACTAAGGCATATTATAGAAAATATTGAGATATATTATTGCACTCAGTTAACACTGCATTCTCAAAGGCTAAAGATGGAGAGGAAGGAAAAGAAAACAGGGATCATGGTAAGGCAGTTGAAAGAAGAAGAGGATGATGCCAGATTTTCAGTTTAGACTCAGAGAACCAGACTGGGGATGAGCTTGTAAGCTCAGGCTCAGCTTTAGCTTGGCTAGGTTCAAGAAAACCCTAGCCCAAGCATTGGTTGACCCATTGAAACCCCCAAAGCTTTATGTTGATAAAACTTGGATACCAGCCCTTGAGATTCTCATAAAATCTTTTTGGTTTTTGATAAGAAAAAAAATCTTTTTAAATAGAAAACCTAACCACAGATCAAGCATACCATCATAGACTACATAATCAAAAGAAAAAGTTACAATGCACTTTTACATCTTATCATACAGCAATCTAGAAATGATATTAGCATGAAACCAAATGACCTAAACGTCCTACAACTTAAAGTAAGCAAATCTTACATAAGCAACAGGAATCAAAAGACAAATCAGATTAAATAAAATCCAAATTCAAGAGGATTAGTAGTTATCTTTTTGTGGGTGTGTGAGAATGACTGTATTCCTGGATAAAACCAAAAAGCTATATCATTTATGCAAGAATCAGGTCGGAATGAATATGTTGTTCTGGAAAGTTTTTTACAACTGATGCCAAAACTGTAATCCATAGAAAATCCACAAAAGTTTATCCTAGAACACCTTGAATACCAAAGCTCTCAGACGTCCAATTACCCAAAAAAAGGATAGTTACAAAAACTAGAAGCTACTATAAGTTGTTTACGATGCTTCAATAAATTTATTGCCTGATGCTGGTAATTTCATAAAGAATCGTACCTTCAGGTTGCTCAACATTTTCACAGTTGCGGGGTTAAAGTATAACTGTATGAAAGACATGACCAATAATTAAATAGAGATAATGCAAGAAAATAAACAAATAAAACGAGTTTCAGACCTTCAGCATGGTTTTATAGGTTAAATTAGGAAAATTAGCAAAGTTATCACATTAGATCGGCTACACCATCACATGACCAAATCAACAGCTTCACCTTTCTTATACCTCAAAGATAGAAGTAAATAAGAAAACGTAGGTCATAATACCTGAGCTATAAAAAAGGCTGAATACCTGCATTATAAATTTCAAGTAGTTGTTGATGGCATAAAGAAGGGCAGGAATAGCAAGAAGAACATTATTGCGAGCTGCCTGCAAGCAGAATAACACATTTTGACAATTAGATGCTATCGCTTATTTGCCTCATATGAAGGGCCGATATTTGAAAGTCATTTCAAGGTTTTGGCAGAATGTCTGCATGACATAAGGTGAAGGACAAAAGAAGAAAATAAATGCAGAATAACTAAATAAAATTGGAAAGAGTTGTAGTCATAGCACATGCATAGTTTTAAATTAGTTAGAATTCAAATTTAAATATAAACCAAAATATATTTAAACAATCAAAAACTTCGTTAGTATTTTAACATGGAGTAGCATATACTTCTTCATGTCAATCCAACAAAACCCTAATTAAATCCACCAGTTATTATTGGTTCTCATTCATCTAATAGCTAGATTGAAATCTAATCAGTGCTCAAATTAAGTTATACAAGCATAATGTTAGCAATGAATGAGAATTTCAAAAAGAAAAGTGAACATGAACCTGTCTTTTATGCTACTCCAATCATGTCAAAGCAATACAATAGAAACAGAAAATAGGAAAATGGAAAGGGAACCCAGTCCTCTCCATCATGCTAGAATTGCATCTTGAATTCCAGCAAGTTTGCTCAGAAAAATTGTGAAAGTGGTTCAAATCTAAAAGCTTGTTTCACATCAAAAATCAAGAATCATCAATGGAAGTTCCATTTTCTAACCTTACTTCTAAATTTTCATTCTCAACATATATAGCACCACCTCTCCAAGGAGAAGTTGTCCATACCAGTTTTCATGCTCCACAAATGGTACAAAGGGCTATCACTCAAAAATTTATATGCTGAGTATGTAAATGTTCTAAAGAAATTGTAAAAAACTGAAGCAGGTATATAATAGGTAGACTACAAGAAGTTGTTAATAAAATTACACAAAATTTTATTTTATAACTATGAATTGGATTTCAACTTCAATAGAATTGTTCAGAGAGATTGGAAAGAAAAAGTTAGCAAGTTCAACCTTATTGCAGATACAAAAAGGGGAGCAAACAGGATGGGTCCAAATTAACCAAGACTCAGCCAAGATTAATTATGAAAGAGATGATGTAAAAATTGTTTAACCACAAAAGTTATTGATATTTCTATACGAGAAGAATTTACCTGCACGATATTTGAAATTGACAGAAGGGACTTCTCTCCCACTTTTTGTTGCCTAGCCTGTTGAACAAAAACTAAGCAATATTAGAAAACCATTCTTACACATTTGAAATTAAAAAAAAAAGAAAGGAAGAAAGAAAAGAGAAAGAAAGGCTCATTCTCAATCATACTGATGCAAATCTTCTGAACCATGGTGACTACAGAATGAATACTAGCTAGCGATAACACTACCTACATATGCCCTAACTACGACAATCCACGGATATCCAGGCTTTAGGTAGCCCACAAAATTGAGATGTTGATGCTTAGAAATCATTGAGTTATGGAGGTGATAAAGTGATACAATTCAAATGAAACCTAGAAGTAATACAAGCCACATGATATGCAATATCAGCTAAACATGTAAAACACATAAAATGCCTACTGATTAACAAAATAAGAATTTTCAAATTATCAAAGAAGATTCTAATCAGCAGGAAAAAAATGAATCTCAAAAAATATAATCTTAATAAACAAAATTAATCTTCGATGGAGATACAGTGAAGAAATAATGCAGTACAGGTTTCTTTATACAGTTCTCAAATCAAATTAACTCCAGATCAAGATAACATGGAGCAAAATATAGCTTTACTGTTGTAGTTTCAGATGACAGTAGAGGGAGCTGCATGATATTTGTTTTTTCTTTCTGGTGAGCTGTTTTCTAATCTATTTCTGTTTCTAATAATGCAAATATTTAAAAGAGCATATCTTCTGCCATGCAGCTGAGTGCAGTTAACAATAAAGTCAACACAGTCTTCAAGAAAACATTTCTGCACTGGAGTTGATCTGCATTTTTTTTTTTGTAAACATTGTGCCAGGTTATCTTTGATTTGATTGAAGAAACTTAAATCTTTATCTTTTCCTAGCAAAAATCTATCTAAAATTATTTGGAAGAAACAGACAGACGGAAAATAACTGATAGCAGAACTTAGCCAAAAAATTTCCGTTTAATAGAGCATGAAACAGTTTTTATCCCAAGTACAGTGCAAGGCAATACTCAGATAATAAGAAGCATGAAGAACTGAAAATCCCAACAGCTGAAAATAACGAAGAAAGTGAAACAACAGAACAAAACAAGACAAACAGAATAGTTATTATACAAGATGTATGTTGTGGATTTCAATTACTAGATTAGACATTAACTAATCCAAGTCGTGCTTTAAAACTCGGATCAGCTTGAAGTATATTTTCACCAAAAACAGCTATCATTCAGGTCTGTTTGGAATTAAAACCAAAGGCCAAGTTGTTTGTTGTCCCAGTAATCTAATACCAAACTTCAAGTTGTTTGTTGTCCCAGTAGTTTAATACCAAACTTCAGAAGCACCCTCAAATTACAGTGCATGTGTGCTATTATTCTGGAGAATATGTGCTAACTTACACACAATCTGATAACCATCTATTCAGTAACATATAGTCATTATTAGAAGTTAACAAAACCAAAGTCAAAACTGCAAAGAACATAGGAAAAGAATCCAGTCAACAGATTAAGTTGATTCTACAAGCACAACATTCAACCACTATGAAACACTGATACTGAAGGACAGAAAGTCCACCAAAGCATGCAAATCCACAGCTCAAAGGATTATCCATATGGAGAAAAGGCTGATCAAAGGTTGTAATCAAAAAGATATGTTTAAACCAAAACATAAAAGGCAAGGAGCAGGCTATTCTAAGGAAGAACATAAGTTACAGGCAAAATGAAGGATAGCTTGACTAATTTATTCATGTTGTAAGAATGATTTAAATAATTTAAATGTCCTTCCACATGCCCCACACTTATAAAAGAATCTGTAACAGTTTAAAATATTTTCTGGTTTGGCACCTTAAGTGCATATTGCTTTGGTTATGTATCCTAGTGTATGTATGTATGCGCATATGCGCATGCATGCAAGCACTTGGTCTACTGCACTATGCTAAGATCAATTTAGACTGCTAGATAAGAAATGATATGCAAATCTCAACTTTGCAGCTGATGACACAGTTAATCATTAGAAAGGTTCTCATGAGGTTGTATGAAGACAGAGTGCAGCCACCACAGTACAATCAACTAGGCAGAGATATTTAGTATATCAACCACATCGTGGAATTCGAAATAATAGGTGAATTGAAAGAGGCGAACATTGCATATTAGTACTTTAAGGCACCAGAGCATCAAACAAAAATAATTTGTTCTATTTAAATATATGCAAAATATCTGGGTACCATATTCTCGAAATCAAGGATTACAAAGCTATGGTGAACTATCAAGATTTTGAAGTTAACAGACATCTAGCATCTCAACATAAGTTCATGATATATATATATATATATATATATATATATATATATATATATATATATCTAGCATACAGCTAAAGCTCTAATGGAGTCCAAATCAAATGAATTATCAATATCTATTCACATGCTACCCACTTCATTCAGTTTTAGTTCACACTGCAATAAGTATTGATTTTTATATCAACATGAGATGCATCAATTCAACGGTTAACTGAGGGAATGTTTAAATATAATATCAAGAAAAAAGACTAAGTGCAAAAGTTAGCATACAAGCATATATAAACAAACCTGGAACATAAGCATGATGATGGCAAAGAGAACCTTTGTGACCTCAGTTAGAAAGTTAACACTGATAGGACTAAACTTAAAGCTTCCATCCACTTTGGACATGTAAACCAAAATAGGCTGCAACAAAATAGAAAGCTCAGCAAACATTGTCAAGTTGCAGGTACACATTTCTTTTAACAAAAGTGTCCTTTTCTCAAGAAAAGATAAATGTTCTAGAAGGTACTGGCTGTTTTTCAATAAGCATACATAGACCTAGTACAGAAAGTAATAGTCAAATGAGAATATGACACACAGACTTGGTAATAAATCATGCTTTGACTATTCTGTATATCAAAAAGTATATTTAAAAAAAAAAAAGGTACCTACAATCATAGAAGATAAATTACTAACTTGATATAATCATCCAACTCCATATAAAGTGGAGGATTTGCAATGCTTGTTACTTTAGATGAAATGATAGTGCATAACTCATCCAAAAAGTCATTTGCATATTTTCTAATTGGCATTTGGCCACTTCTCTCATGAAATATGACAGCCCATCCAATGCATTATGCAAAAGGCCCACTGGCTGTTATCAATCTAGGAAGCATTTACGGAACACTTGTCTTTATTATCTTTTCATCCATTAAACAAAAAGAAATAATAAACAGTATTGAGAACATGCATCAGCATGTTCATCCAGAACTTTTATCATCAAATATGAGCACAACTACAGAGCATAGCTCTACATTAAGAAGGATCTATGGAAAAATCTAGGCATGATTCATATGCTTTGGAACAATCTGCATCTAGATTTTGCCAGGAGATATATATAAAGAAAAGTGGGGGCGGAGAGAGAGAGAGAGAGAGGATCGAGGACTAAGAATACAGGCTTCGATCTACAAGGTTGGGCTTTACAAAGAATAGATTTTCTTAAGAAGCATAAGAAGGCAGGGAAAATAAGGGACATTATAAGGGAGAGAGAAATAGAGGAGCCGATTAAAAGGGGGAAATCAAAACCAAAAGGCAAAGGCTTTGGAAGAGAAGTGCACTTAAAGATGATTAAAATGCTAGAAGAAATGTTCATTTACGGCATTATAAGGTTTGATCTTAGATTGTCTCAGAATTTATGAGAACAGAGCGAAGAAAGAATATAGTTAAGGTCAGCTTCCAAGTTTACGGTTCTAAATATTCTAGGTTTCAAAGATAGGCTGATATGGTTTGAGGGTGAATCTTTTAGAAGACAAGGATTATTGAATAAAAATCTAACAAGAATTAAGAAAGAAATAAAGAAAGAAAATGTAGCAGCACTAACTATATATTTAGGTTTAGGAATTATAAAGAACTGAGTCCATATCAATACTAATGTCAGAAGTATTCACCCTAGGTTGATTTGTGCAGGCTAAAAATACTAATTTTGGACCAGATTTAGGTTCAGAAATGCAGATCACAGGGCAGTTTGCTTAGCAAATAGCATATAAGGGAAATATAAGAAGATGAACAGAGAAGAAGAAAAATGTGACAAGAGGATTAGAGATGGAGACAGAAACCAACTTTTTTACTCCTGCACTCAAGGACTTAAATCTTCTCCGGATAAAAAAATGAATGGGAAACCACAAGTATCATTCAAGTTCATCAAACCTCTAGAGAAAAAATAGAAAGAAAAGAAGTCATAATTCAGTATCTTGTGGATCTCCTCAATAAATGATTGGAAAATCCCCTTCATATTTCCAGGATGCAAATATATTTTCCTAACAAATGGTAAGCAGCCTAGCAGGATTCTAGGACATCATAAGCTTGAGAAAAATCTCAGTATGCCCCATTATATTATGCAGTATGCACTCCAGCCAGCAGCAAAAGTGTCCCTCAAGCATATTACTATAAGTTTCATTCTAGCTTTAGCTACGGTCCAAGACAAAATTTGGCCATGGAATCAACAAAGTTCCTTATTAATCTTACATTCAAGATCATGATCAAGTTTTGGTGTTGAAGCTTCCTGAGTAAGTTATTTCAATTCAAAGCACATCTCCTTGCCATCAAACATCTCATTCATTGCCCACAAATCAACTGCTTGACGATTACTAATAATCAAGATTATGAGCACACATTGTGATAAGATATTGGGAGGTCAGTGCTTAATTTGAGCTTGAACATATTGTTGTTGGCAAAATAAGTTGCCTGCAGAAGAGGTGCTTCAGCTCATGTGTGCAGGCCAAAAGCTCTCATGTTAAATGGCTTGAAGTCCCACTAACAAAGCAGGAGGGTAATGTAATTGTCATTAGACCACATGAAAGTCAAACCCCCCACAAGTTCGCACAAGTGAAACATCATAAGCAACCTTTCTTGAATATGTCAAATCCTAATGAGATCATGTGTGAGAGCTAGCTTTGGCATTCTAGTTCACACCTCACTCTAGCCCACAAGTGTGTGGCAAACATGAAATCATATGCACATGACAAAAGGCTTGACTACCTGCCCTGCTGCCAATTTGAAGGAGTGCAATATACACATATCAACATCGGTGTACCATGGAGTAGCCCCAAGCTGACATTCGATCAACATGACTATATTAAGATCAATTCATGTTCAGCTTAATATAAACCAAATTCCAAGCCACATCCGGATGAAACCCATGCCAACCCATGGCATGCAACATGTTGCATTATATTCCACATAATACCATGTTGTGTCCTGATGTGAGCTAAGACTAATTAAGCATTCAAGTGGCTGCACATTATTGTGTATCATGAAAAGGCACCTTCATAATGTACGTACTGCAAAGAGAGCCAACAACATGCCTTTTCACCCTTTGGCTCAAGATGTAATGCAAGGTTCACAATACCAATTTTGGCACCTGTGTCGGTACCATATTGGTACCTGGTACAATGTTGATATTGGTCCATTCGGCATACGGACACTCGGCAGGGCCGGCCCGAGCCCTAGGCGACCGAGGCGGTCGCCTAAGGCCTCAGGCCAATGGAAGGCCCCCGAGAGGCTGACCAAAAGGAAGCAAAGGCCCTATATAAAATGGGAACAGGAGCTGGCTACAAGTCTTCCCCCTTGATGGAAGGGAGGTGGAGAGTTTCCTGGCCTGCAGAGGGTCAATTTGGGAAGTTGGGGACAGTAGTTTTGTTTTGGGTGGAGAGAAAGAGAGAGGAGGGATTTGGTTGGCTTCATACACGTCTGAAGCCACTCTTATCTTTCATCCCTTCTCTTTTTTGGTTTTGGTCTTGATTTTCCTTCCCTCACATTACTCCTGATCCAGCTGGGCCATCAGGAAGAAAGATAGGGGGATTGGAGATGGACTTCTTGGAGGGTAGAGAAAGAAAAGGAGGGAGGGGGGGTTGAATGGCTGCTGTGCCGTGATGTTGCAGTGGCTGCTTGGGTACTCACTTGAAGGGGAGACGGTGGGATGGGACTTTTATTAATTAGATGGAGTGAATTTCCCATAATGCCCCTACTACTCTTATAGAGAGGTTCCTTTCTGGACAAATTCTTTCCTTTACCTTGCCCATGAAGTGCCATGGGATAACCTTTTCCTACTCTGCTCTTGCTTGACATGGTAAACAGTATTGTCAAGCATTATCCCAGTTATTTAATCAGTTTTATGGGCCCTTCCTTAAGCATAATTACTTTTCCGTGCTTCCATTCAAAAATTATATTAAACTGAAAAGACTTTTTATCTATCTTTGTCGCATACATGCATTTTTTGTTGAAATAATGTACTTGATGGCTATCTATTTTCATATCTTTTTTCTAAATATTTTATACTTATTAAAATTTTTATTATTAAAAAAAAGGCCTCATTCACTGAATCCGCCTTAGGCCTCCAAATATATTGGGCCGCCCCTGACACTCGGTACGCCCCCCTTACCGAGTGTCGGTTTGGTACCGATACAATAAAGTATGCCCGATATGGATTGGTATGCACCAGTATGGTGAATATTGATACAGAGAAAGCATATGCAGATCATATAAATGCCTATGTGCAGTCACTTCTGTTTTGTTGTGCAAATTTGAAGATGGACATCATTCAAACTTGAAATTAATACCAAGTAAAGATGATTAAAAAGACATAGATGCAAACTAACAGGAAGAAATAACTACATTCGCTATAACCAGATAATGTTGATGGATAGGATTGTCAAGGTGTCTTGTACATTGGCTGCTCAAGGTGCCTAGTATACCTTTTCTGTGCACCTATGCCAACTTGTAACAAACAGGTCCATTGGTTCAGAAAAAGATTATATTTATCAATATGTACATGTAGATGTCTATATTCATAACCTAAAAGCATAAACATTTTTCTACTTGAATCTGTATGAGATGAACTTATGTGTATTAGGTCTATATGTAGATGTCATATCTATAACCAAGATCTTGAAACATTACATGTATCAAGATCCAAGCAAATTCAAAACCACATATTTGTATCAATATCCGTATTTAAACACGGAACATCAAATTTATCCTTAAGTATGCAGTTGAAATAAAGAATGAATAGAAATACCGATTTGAATTGGATAATCCAAATTACTACACAACTCTGTCATCCTCTTGTGAATAGAGCATGGTGACAGAATAATTTAAGAGTTTTTAGCAGTTTGTCATTGAAGGGGTCAACTTTGGAACTCATAGCATTGCATTGGCAACTCTGGCTCTTCATTAACAAGCTTGATTCACCTTTGAAAATCCTATGCAAATATTTCTAATTTTAAGACATCATGCAAAACATCAATAGATAACATTTAGAACTAACAAATTAAAATGAATTACCTGGAGACCAACCAAGATGCAATCACCAACAACCAGAAGAACATTGAGGGCACGATATTTCGATGATATCTTGCTCTTACGGGTATCATATGCCCTTGATACTGTTTTGCTTGTGGGGGATGACAATTTGGAATGACAAACACTGCATTCTATCATCCCGTTTTTCAGCATTTCAAACCTTAATCCTTTGTTAAATTTGTTCAATGTAACAACAATACTAAAATGTCGGCAATTCAAAGTTGCAAGAATAACTCCAAACGGAGCCCTTATCAGACCTGACAATGTTTAATAAAAGAACTAATTAGAATCTCGCCAAAGTGAAAGAACATTTAAGATCGTCATCATCATCTGCTCCTTTTTCCCATCAATTATAGGGTTGTCTATGAAGTACAACCCTAGGTCAAAAAGGCCCTATAGAAGAACTAGAAAAATTTTCCAACCAACATCAACCCACTAGAATGTGGTGGCAAATTCTTAGTGAAAACAAATATAGCAAGAGAAGAGATTGTCATAAAACCTTTACCCTCTATTTGGTACGAAGGATGGATAGGAAAGGAAAGACGGATGAGGGAGAGGATGGATGGGTTTTCCACCCATTTTTTAAAACCATCCATCCTCCCGTAAGTTTCGTAAAAACATGGAAAGATGGAGAAAAATGATTCCCTTCTCTATTTGATATCGCAAGAATGAAATGGAGGATGGATGATATTTGTATGATATTTTTACTAAACTATCCTTTAATGAAAAAAAAGGTGGGGTGTGGGGTCTCTCATCTTTTGTCAAAAAAATAATGAGGAGTAATTTTGTCAATACAGAAACCCACCTCTCACATGTTCCATCCATCCTTTCTTGCATTCTCCTAATTTGGGAGAATGCAAATTAGTGGGCCAGCATCGATGGGCAATCCCTCCTTTTCAAACATTCTTCCCAAGATTTTCCAAACCAATCGGTGGATGGGGGAGATCTGTCCTTCCAGCCCCATCCATCCTCCCTCTCATGACCCCAACCAAACACAAGGTTAAGGAAGTTGGCAGGTGGAATCTTCCGTCCTATTAGTCACAATTTAAGTTCATGCATGACATGCAAGCGAGGAAAAACCATCTAGAACTCTCGTGTACTTGGAAAGAGTCCAGAGAAAGGAGAAAAAAAACTTTTTTGAAGCAAGTTCTGCTCTTCTCTGACGAAGGACAAATGAACCAACGAGCCAAATTGAACCCAGTCCAACAAAAAAGAACAATTTAAAATATGAAAGAAAGTTAAAACTAAAGAATGAATCAACCAACAACCACAAAACCCAAAGAATAAAACAAATAACTCAAACCGCTTGCAAAGATCAACCAAGCAGCAAATATCAGAGGACATGCTAAACAACACAACCAGCGACCTAACAAAAAGCTAGAATTTTTCTCTTTTTACTCGAAATAAAGTTAATTAATATTTAAATTAAGCTTTTCTGGACCTATAAAAAGAAACAACATTATAAAATCTAAGGAAAACAAAAGGCAAAAGCCAAAACTTTTCAACCGTATAAAAATAACCGAACAAAGCTCGAAATAACCGAAGTTAAAGAAATCAAATGACTTATCAAGATCAAAGACCATCTACCCCGACAGGATCCAAGCACACAGAGCCGTAAACGAGAGGAGATCTAGTTCAACCGGAATTCCAAAACCCACCTGGATCCTCCTCTAGAATTCAAGCCCGGATCGCCGTAATCCGAATCCCACGCGATCGGAACCAGGAAATTCGGGCGGGGCGAGGTGCCGCCGTCTCGGATCTGGCTGGAGACCTTCGCCCCCGGCGCAAGGCTCTTGGAGAGGAATGGGGAGGTGAAGAGAGACACAGATAGAGAGATTCGGAGGGAATATCCGAAGCTATGAGGAGGTGAAGAGAGAAAAGAGAGGTTATTTATAGGTGGGATTTGCCGCTGCGTCTCTATTGCATGAACCTTGCAGCACAGCACGGCCTTCGCATCCTCCCCTTCCCCCTTTCGCGTGGACGACGACAAAAGCATGATACCGATAATGCCCCTGTATCTGTTTCTTTCTTCTAAGATATTAGTGTTATTTTCTGATTTAAGCAGGGTATGCTGGTAATTAGAGGTGAGAGCGTGTTCTCTTAGGAGAAGCAGTGTGATTAAAGGTTGGGGGTTTATATGGTTGGAAAAGCATGCTCATTTGTCCGGCCAACTGGGGTTACAAAGTAGTTTTTATTTGAACCGATACGGCATTAAAAAAAAACATAAATACCCTTCTAAATATCAAATCTTATATAAATATTTTTTTAAAATTAATATCTACATATATATACCCTCGTCAAACACTTATTTTACTATTATATTCTTTTTTTATTTTTATTTTTGCATATATATCCACGCAGTTTAATTTTGTTAAAAAAACTAATAGTTTCAAATTAAAATAACTAAAATATTCTTAATGGATAGAAATACGAAAAGAAATATTTATAAGGCGATCGTAATAAAGGACAAAAAAGTAATTTCTCTTAGGAGAAGCAGTGTGATTAAAGGTTGGGGTTTATATGGTTGGAAAACCATGCTCATTTGTCCGACCAACTGGGGTTACAAAGTAGTTTTGATTTTTGAACTGACACGGCATTGAAAAAAAAAAAACATAAATACCCTTCTAAATATCAAATTTTATATAAATATTTTTTCAAAATTAATATCTACATGTATACCCTCGTCAAACACTTATTTTACTATTATATCCTTTTCTATTCTTATTTTTACATATATATCCACGCAGTCTAACGTTGTTAAAAAAACTAATAGTTTCAAATTAAAATGACTAAAATATTCTTAATGGATAGAAGTACGAAATGAAATATTTATAAGACGATCGCAATAAAGGACAAAAAAGTAATTTCTCTTAGGAGAAGCAGTGTGATTAAAGGTTGGGGGATTATATGGTTGGAAAAGCATACTCATTTGTCCGACCAACTAGGGTTACAAAGTAGTTTAGATTTTTGAACCGACACGGCATTGAAAAAAAAAACATAAATACCCTTCTAAATATCAAATTTTACATAAATATTTTTTCAAAATTAATACTACATGTATACCCTCGTCAAACACTTATTTTATTATTATATCATTTTCTATTCTTATTTTTACATATATATCCACGCAGTCTAACGTTGTTAAAAAAACTAATAGTTTCAAATTAAAATGACTAAAATATTCTTAATGGATAGAAGTACGAAATGAAATATTTATAAGACGATTGCAATAAAGGATAAAAAAGTAATTTCTCTTAGGAGAAGCAGTGTGATTAAAGGTTGGGGGTTTATATGGTTGGAAAAGCATGCTCATTTGTCCGACCAACTGGGGTTACAAAGTAGTTTTGATTTTTGAACCGACACGGCATTGAAAAAAAAAAACATAAATACCCTTCTAAATATCAAATTTTACATAAATATTTTTTCAAAATAATATCTACATATATACCCTCGTCAAACACTTATTTTACTATTATATCCTTTTTTTATTCTTATTTTTACATATATATCCATGCAGTCTAATGTTGTTAAAAAACTAATAGTTTCAAATTAAAATGACTAAAATATTCTTAATGGATGGAAGTACGAAAAGAAATATTTATAAGGCGATCGCAATAAAGGACAAAAAGGTAATTTATTTAGGAGAAGCAGTGTGATTAAAGGTTGGGGGTTTATATGGTTGGAAAAGCATGCTCATTTGTTCGACCAACTAGAAAAAATTCATCGAAATAATGAGTCACCCGTTCCATTGATATGGACACATCTGAGATCAACAAATGCTCGGGAGTTCCTCTATTCAATCCTTTTCCTTCTCCATCCATCCTTTTGTTATATTGTAAGTGGATATTCGAAAAAGAGAAGAGAGTATATGCTTAACACAGCAGTGTCGGACTAATTCTCTCCTCCCAAATCTGGAAATGCTAACCAAAACTTCAATGGTAAAGGAAGTCTGCCAGTCAAAAATAATATCTGAACATGTATCACCTAGTTGAAAAAGCTTTACCGAGTAAATCCTTCTAATGACCCATTTATCTACGGTTACAAAGTAGTTTTGTTTTTTGAACCGACACGGCATTGAAAAAAAAAAACATAAATACCCTTCTAAATATCAAATTTTACATAAATATTTTTTCAAAATTAATATCTACATGTATACCCTCGTCCAACACTTATTTTACTATTATATCCTTTTCTATTCTTATTTTTACATATATATATCCACGCAGTCTAACGTTGTTAAAAAAACTAATAGTTTCAAATTAAAATGACTAAAATATTCTTAATGGATAGAAGTACGAAAAGAAATATTTATAAGACGATCGCAATAAAGGACAAAAAAGTAATTTCTCTTAGGAGAAGCAGGGTGATTAAAGGTTGGGGGTTTATATGGTTGGAAAAGCATGTTCATTTGTCCGACCAACTAGGGTTACAAAGTAGTTTTGATTTTTGAACCAACACGGCATTGAAAAAAAAACATAAATACCCTTCTAAATATCAAATTTTACATAAATATTTTTTTAAAATTAATATCTACATGTATACCCTCATCAAACACTTATTTTATTATTATATCATTTTCTATTCTTATTTTTACATATATATATATCCATGCAGTCTAACGTTGCTAAAAAAACTAATAGTTTCAAATTAAAATGACTAAAATATTCTTAATGGATAGAAGTACGAAAGAAATATTTATAAGACGATCGCAATAAAGGATAAAAAAGTAATTTCTCTTAGGAGAAGCAGTGTGATTAAAGGTTGGGGGTTTATATGGTTGGAAAAGCATGCTCATTTGTCCGACCAACTGGGGTTACAAAGTAGTTTTGATTTTTGAGCCGACACGGCATTGAAAAAAAACATAAATACCCTTCTAAATATCAAATTTTACATAAATATTTTTTCAAAATTAATATCTACATGTATATCCTCGTCAAACACTTATTTTACTATTATATCATTTTCTATTCTTATTTTTACATATATATCCACGCAATCTAACGTTGTTAAAAAAACTAATAGTTTCAAATTAAAATGACTAAAATATTCTTAATGGATAGAAGTATGAAAAGAAATATTTATAAGACGATCGCAATAAAGGACAAAAAAGTAATTTCATTAGGAGAAGCAGTGTGATTAAAGGTTGGGGGTTTATATGGTTGGAAAAGCATGTTCATTTGTCCGACCAACTGGGGTTACAAAGTAGTTTTGATTTTTGAACCGACACGGCATTGAAAAAAAAAACATAAATACCCTTCTAAATATCAAATTTTACATAAATATTTTTTTCAAAATTAATATCTACATGTATACCCTTGTCAAACCCTTATTTTACTATTATATCATTTTCTATTCTTATTTTTACATATATATCCACACAATCTAACGTTGTTAAAAAAATAATAGTTTCAAATTAAAATGACTAAAATATTCTTAATGGATAGAAGTACGAAAAGAAATATTTATAAGACGATCGCAATAAAGAATAAAAAAGTAATTTCTCTTAGAAGAAGCAGTGTGATTAAAGGTTGGGGGTTTATATGGTTGGAAAAGCATGCTCATTTGTTCAACCAACTAGGGTTACAAAGTAGTTTTGATTTTTGAACCGACACGGCATTGAGGAAAAAAAAAACATAAATACCCTTCTAAATATCAAATTTTACATAAATATTTTTTCAAAATTATTATCTACATGTATACCCTCGTCAAACACTTATTTTACTATTATATCCTTTCCTATTCTTATTTTTACATATATATCCATGTAGTCTAATGCTGTTAAAAAAACTAATAGTTTCAAATTAAAATGACTAAAATATTCTTAATGGATAGAAGTACGAAAAGAAATATTTATAAGACGATCGTAATAAAGGACAAAAAAGTAATTTCTCTTAGGAGAAGCAGTGTGATTAAAGGTTGGGGGTTTATATGGTTGGAAAAGCATGCTCATTTGTCCGACCAACTGGGGTTACAAAGTAGTTTTGATTTTTGAACCGACACGACATTGAAAAAAAAAAACATAAATACCCTTCTAAATATCAAATTTTACATAAATATTTTTTCAAAATTAATAACTACATGTATACCCTCATCAAACACTTATTTTACTATTATATCCTTTTCTATTCTTATTTTTACATATATATCCACGTAGTCTAACGTTTTTAAAAAAATGAATAGTTTCAAATTAAAATAACTAAAATATTCTTAATGGATAGCAGTACGAAAAGAAATATTTATAAGACGATCGCAATGAAGGACAAAAAAGTAATTTCAAAATTTTATTTTATTTTTAATTAAAATAAATATGGTTTTATTAACGATGTTAGAAGAACTATTATAATATGGGCATTTGTGTAAAAACAGTGTTTTATAAGAGCACATGAATAAATATAAATTTTAAGAGAGTTTCGTGTAAATTTAAATTTTTAAGAAGTATTATGCAAAAAATTCAAAAATAAATGATATGCTGACTTTAGAATTTGATGGGGGATGCAACCAATAATCTTATCAGTGGTAGTGTGATAAATGTTTGTGTGGAAAAGAAAATGGTACGGTAATAGCATGGTAATAAGAAAATGACTTTGGATGTTTGGGTTTATCCTTTTTTTGTGTAGTAAAAGTTCAAAAATTATTTTCTTTAATATTATGAAAAATTTGATAACTCCCTTTGATTTTCATATTTAAATTCAAAAATAGAAAATAGTTTCAAATTTGAATTCAAAATTTGAAAAACACCACAAAACACACTTTATTGTGTTTTGGTTACAAAATTTAAGATTTGGAGTCTATGCATTAAAACAAAATAATACTTACTTGCAAGAATAATTAATCTCATTCTTAGTGCCCATTTAATTTCAACTGAATCTTTCATTTGCTCTTTAATTAGTGAATTTATTTAAATTTTAAATTTCAAAACCTAGTGCAATACTATTGAAAACTCTTAATTAAATACTTAAATATATAGGACTAAACTTGTATGTACAACTAATTAATCAACCAAAACTCTATAAATGACTTTTTTTTTATGATTATAGTGTCATCAAACCAAAAAAAAATTAGTGACTCTTTGAAAAAGAAAAAAAATCTTGTTTCTTTTGCAAACTCCACACGCACAAAAAAAAGAGGAAAAAATAATTAGTTTGCAATATTTTCTCCACGAGATAAATTAATTTTTTAGTGGAACTCTTAGAAAAGAAAAAAAATTGCTTCCTTTTTTTTGGAACTCTACACGCACAAAAAGAAATAAAAATAATTTGTTCGTAATATTTTCTCCACAAGCACAAAAAAATCAAATAAATTAGAATTTTAGTAGGATTCTTCAAAAGGCAAAAAAATCATTCAAAAATAAATGTATGCACAAAAAATCTATGGCAAAAAACAAAAAATAAAATATTTATAATATTTACTATATTAGATTTTTAGTGGAACTCTTCGAGGAAGGAAAAAATCTTATTTCTTTCAAGACCTCTATGCACATAGAAAAATGAAAAATAATAATTCATTTGTATTATTTTCTCCATGAGCATACAAAAATTCAAGATAAATTAGATTTTTACCAGAATTTTTCAAAAAGAAAAAAATTCTCTTCTTATTCCTTTTAGAAATTCTACACTTATTAAAAAAATTTATTTGTAATATTTTCTTATAAGTAAATTAGATTTTTAGTGAGACTCTTCAAAAAGGAAAAAAAATACCATGTGCATAAAAAAAACGAACACAAAAAGAATCATAATAACTATAGGATGTCAGGTAAAAAAAAGGAAGTCACATGCATAAAATAATTTCAAAAAAAATAAAATAAATTCAAGAAAATTCATTCATTCATAATAAAGGAAAAAAAATTGGTGTTCAGAAGTTGTGTAAAGAAAGAAAAGTCAAAAACTATATTTCTTGTTGCCTCGAGAAGAAGGGGTGCCTTTGTTGCTGCGTTTTGAAGGTCATCGCCCAACTTATGGTTTGACACAGCTACGACGTCGTAGTTCTGCTTCCACAACATCCATCTTCCATATTAGGGCAGCCATTTGATTTTGAACTTCATCCATCAGATCATCTTATTGTCGTTCGATGTTGTAGAGATTATATTGATCGTCATAGTAGGAATCATCATAGTAGGGATCATAATAGTAGGAACGGCTTCTTCTTGTACTCATGTGGATCGATTTGCTCTGATACCAATTGACGCAGTCGGAGATAGGGTTTATATGGTGGACTCAGATGGAAGGGCTAATCTTTGCTCTCTCTTTTTATTTTTCTCAAGTGGCGGTTAGGATTTTGGTTGATGGAAGGATGAAGGAAAAAGATGATGATGATGATGAAGAGATTGAGTTTTATGGATGGCAGTCAAGTTAAGAAAATAGTGAATAAATGAACTAGGGCTAGAGTTAGGGCATGGTGATGATGGATGCAAGAAAGATGTAAGGAAGATAATTAGGTCTTAATTGAAAGAGTCTTACCTTCACTCAATTGATAAAACAAATAAACCTAAAATCAAACCCAACTTCATGCACACGCCCTAAGGATTGGACGCCTTGCTCCCAAGCGATGATCCAAACACAACGCATATCTAGGATGACTCGGGCTCCTGCTCCTGCATCAGATAAGGTCCTAAATAGGTTCAAAATCTTTAAGGCTAAAGAAAAAACCCAAACTAAGAAAATTCTTAAAAGACTTAGGCTTGATCGAGGTGAAAAATATACCTCAAATAAGATGACCCTAATCTACCAAGAACATGGGATCATTCATAAGGTAACTCCTCCTTATTCCCCTCGATCCACTGGTGTATGTTAGATGTATGCCCTAGAAGCCAATCTGGCGGACACATTATTAATTCTAGGACATAAATCTGTACTTGACTTTATTATTATTGAATAATAAATGGGCATCTTTTTCATTCATATTGTTTATGTGTCTATGAATCGTCCAAGGAATTAATAAGATGATGATACATATTCTCAAGAGCTGAGAATTTGAGCTATGTATCATTGGTGATTAATTTCTAAATGCTCCTGATCAATGGATCATCACGAGGACGGTGATCGATCCGATCAGTGCACAAGATCACTTTTCTTCTGGATGGATGAGACTCGAGTCCACAGTGTAGGGACACTGAAGTGATAGTGCAGGTGCTTGTTAGAGAACAAGGGTACTGAGCGTGACCAAGACAAGAAGTCACTTGGATGTATATCCACTCGTCAGTGACTTGCTTGATGTTGCAGTAGTATGACTGGTCCTTTGACCTGCGGTGCTTCGGCTACTCACAGTGAGGTTATTGTAGTTTGACTACACGTATACATGGTCGCTAGCCATATGGGTCCTTGTAGTGTAGATTGGCTGCAGTAAGTTCACTGTAGGAGTAGGGTATGCACTTACATGAAATCTATCGACCTTGATAGAAGAGGAGTGATCCTACGTGATTTGTTAGACTGAGTTCTAAGACCTTGGCCAGGGCAGAAATATAAAGTGGAGAAAGAGTTTTTCACTATCGAACTCAAGTCAAATAAATCTAGACATATGACAGACGACGGGGTTTGACGAGTTATCCATGACCTCCGGTCTGTAGGGATCCACGATAGAAGGACTGTATCATACGATAACTGCACCTAGAGGTTCATCATTCTATTCTGCTGGGTGGCCACTACATACTGCTAGGTGTCACTGGTGGATGGTGAGACTCATAGGGATCATCTTGATGGTCGATAAACCCTGATGAGTTGAGTTGAAATTGTTTCAACCCATTGAAAGAAGTTTTCAATGATATTGTGATGGAGATCACAATATATCTCACTACCAGTCAGAATGGAACCTATGGGGTCACACACATTAGAGGTAATGACCGATCCGATGGTTGAATGTGATTAGGAATCACAAATAATCAATTAGATTGATAAATGAAAACCCGCTAAGAGTTAGTGGCTAGAAGAAGGAATAATTGCAATCGGATTGTAATTTAATTTAATTAATTAGATTTAATTAATTGAACTTGATCATGAGTCCTACTTGGAGTGGAAATCATGGAGTCCTAATTGGATTAGGATTTCAAATTAAATTAGAATCCTATTTGGAATAGGATTTCTAAAGTCCAAATTGTCTTAGGGCTGAAAATTGAACAAGTCCTGATTAGATTAGGATTTTCTTAAGTCCTAATTAATTTTAAATTTAATCTAATTAATTTTATTCCTAATTGGATTAGGATTGAAGAGTTCAATAGAGTCATGGCTCAATTAAATTCTAATTGGATTAGGAATTGGAGGAAATTGAAATGGGTTCATAAAAATCCTATTTTGACTAGGATTGGACTCATGCAATGGACCCAAATTAAAACCCTCTTTAATTTATTTAAATAGCAGATTTAAATGAACTTGAGGGAGGGGCCCACGCCCCTCCCCTTGGGGTGTGCGTGGGAGAAAGAGGAGGGGCGCACGCCCCTCCTTGTTAGCCAAAAAGAAGAGATAAAGATGAGTTCCTAAAAAATAGGAACTCATCCTTATCTCTTAACTAATTAAAAGGGAAGGGGATTTCGGCCAGCATTTTGATGGTTTTTCCTTGGCTTTCACGGCAGAAAACCTCCTCTCCCATTCCTCCTTCCATCCGCAAGCAACAAGGGAAGAAATCAAGGGTGATGTGATCTCCTTCCCTTTCTTCTTTTGGTTCTAGCGCAAGGAAAAGAAAAAGGCTGCAGAGAGCCTTTATTTCTTCTTCCTTGGCACTTTCTTCTTCTTCCTCCTCTCAAGCCAATCAAAGGTTGATTCAAAGGAGAGGACTTCAGCCATCCATAGCCATCTCTGCAAGGGAGCTAGCACCCCGGTGAGATCCAAAGGCTTCGATCGAGTCAGTACTTCGTGTGGATACCTGTAGAGGCCGGACGCGTGTGCGGCTTCCACTGAGCCTTGATCAAATACCACGTAAATCAGATTTGCGGAGACCATCTACCCGCACAAGGTGAAGATCTGATCTTCTTAATGATTTTAAAATAGTTTAAAATAATTTAATTCTAATCTATCTACAAACGAATGGTTTTAAAATACGTTCATGCGATGAACGGATCCCGCATATGTTTTTCTGCTGCAATCTGAAAATTATTTCAAAATTTTCATGGCATATGAGGGATGCTAGCAGTGGTATCAGAGCCATGGTTATGTAGATTAAGATTAGAATTAAATTTTTCAAGGTATTTTAGATCTGAAATTTAAGGGATTATGCTTGCTGAAAATTAAGTATGCAGAATTTTCAGCTTGCTGTTTTTTCTGCATACTAATTAATGGATGCTTAGATTAATGATTCTAATGCATTAATAATGTGATTACAAATGTTTAGAGTCAAATCTAGCATGATCAGCAAGTCATGAGATGGAATAATCAATTAAATTATAGATCTGAAAATAATTTTTTATGCATGTGATGCGTATGGTGATGATCATGGATGGACCCTTTGAATGTGCTGAAATGTTCTGCGATGTTCTGTGATGCATGTAATTTTAATTTTCAGATGCCTGCGTGCATCTTAAATTTATGTATTAGAGACCTGCGTGTCTCAATGAAAAGGGTTATAATTTTATTTTTATTTTTATTTAATTTTTAAAGCAATCTGGGATGTAATCTGTGATGTGTGTTGCACGTCGATGGTTGATCGATATGTACATCAACAAGCTCAACATGCACGGATCAAGATCAAGGGTTGATTGAAGATGGATCAAGGAGTTGATCACAATTGGACCTAGAGGATCAAGATCGAGTCAAGAGTTGAAGACGATCAAACCAATTGACGTGCATGTGCTTGTAAAATGACCCCATCCTGGATCCATGATCATCACCATTTAATTTTATTTTTGATAAATGCCTGGATGTTTAATGCTTATGATTATGCGGGTAGACTTATATTTGCATGAGATGTGAATACGCGATCGAGAGAGACCTAAATCGAAACCTCCCTAATCAGTCGAGGGTGAACCAACATGAGTTAGTCATATTAGATTAATTGATCTAATTGGTGTCTAGGCAAGCCTATAAGGTGGTTACTTAATTAGGACCTTACTCTCTGAGTAAGGGGAGCCTCCCACCTGCTTACCTGGCCAATTGTTCGATTACCTCTTATGAAGAACTCAAGTTGCAAATACTAAGACTTGATTATGCAATACTAAGTCCATAGGTCTTCCACCGTAGTAGAGTTGCTAAGGTCATTCCGGCGTTGATTTGTCTCGGCTGGACACAGTGGGCAAGTTGCATCGGGGGACTGGACCTCTCTATTAGACATGAGATGTTGTGGGGTAAAGGTGGGGTTGGGCACCAATAACTGTTAGGTGAGGACCCAATGACGACTTTATTTCTGCGGTTATATTGTGGGTCTGACTTAACTAAGTAATGGGGCCAATAACTGTTAGGTGAGGTCTTCATGACTTAGAGACCAAGTACCACTGCAATTTGCTTGAGAAGCATTGTACAAGAGTTGTACACTCATCCATTTATATGTCACCAATAACTGTTAGGTGAGGCGGCATGTAAATCGGTGAGACCGCAGTACCCACTAAAAATCCTAGTCGCGTAGGATTTTCGTTTCTCCATCAGGGGAGTATGAGGGATTTGAGAAAATAGTGGGAGCATATTTGTTTTAAAAGTCCCTAGAACAAATTAAGTTCAAGTACAAAGTCTAACTAGAATCTTTACTCTCTACAGATCACAATGTCAGCTTCAAACCCTTTGACCCGAATCCTTGAGACCAACAGACTGACCGGAACCAACTATAAAGACTGGCTTAGGAACCTGAAAATTGTTCTGAATTGTGAGAAAATAGGGTATGTGCTCGAGAATGATATCCCTAGGCTACCAGCACGTCCTACTGATGATCAGCGTGAGACGCATCAGAAGTGGACTGATGACGACATTAGGGTCAAGTGCTACATCATGGCATCCATGACTAACGAACTTCAATGCCAGCATGAGAACATAAAGACTGCTAGAAAAATACTGGCTCATCTGCAAGAGTTGTATGGTGAGCAGAGCCGCACTGCACGCTTTGAAGTGTCCAAGAGGCTCTTCAAGGCAAAGATGCGCGAGGGGCAGTCTGTCCATGATCATTGTCTGATTATGATCAAGGACCTCGAGGAGCTTGAGAAGCTCAGTATGTCCATGCATAAGGAACTGCAGATAGATCTGATCCTGCAATCCCTTCCTGATTCATTTGGTCAGTTTATAGTAAACTACCATATGAATAAAATTGAATGCACGAAGACCGAGTTGTTGAACATGTTGGTAACTGCTGAAGGAGCCTTGAAAGGTTCAAGGGGCTCTGTTCTGGCTGCTGAGCTGACTTCTGGTTCCAAGAGAAAGTCTACTTGGAAGAAAAAGAAGTCTGCAAAGAAGCACAAGAAAGACAAAAGGCCTAAGAAGGAAGTTCATAAGAAAAAGGCTAATGACAAGGGAAAATATTTCCACTGCAACGTCGACGGCCACTGGAAAAGGAACTGCCCTTCATACCTCGAGAGCCTGAAGAACAAAAAAGACACACCTTCTGAAGGTATGTTAGACTTGCTCGTAATTGAAACTAATCTTACGGTTTCTTCTACTTCTAGTTGGGTTATAGATTCTGGTTCTAGTGCTCATTTGTGCACTACTATGCAGGGTCTAAAGGAAAGTAGGAGGCTGGCGGAAGGTGCAGTGACCCTTCGGGTTGGCAACGGGGCAAGAGTTGCTGCTGTGGCTGTAGGCACCTACCCTCTGCGATTACCGTCTGGATTTAGTTTATTGCTCAAAGACTGTTATTATGTCCCTGCTGCTAGCAGGAATTTGATTTCTGTTTCATGTTTAGCACAGGATGGTCATGTTTTGTCATTTGACAAAGACTTTTGTTCTATTTATTTCAGAAATAAATTAGTTGCACGTGGTTTCATGATTGACAGTCTTTATCACTTGCATATTGATGTATCTGTGAATGTGTCTGAGCAAGTAGTGGATGCCATAGGATCTAAAAGATCGAGAGATGAGATAAACCAGAAGTATTTGTGGCACCTCAGGCTTGGCCATATTGAAGAGGACAGAATGAACAAATTGGAGAAAGATGGGCTTCTCGGCCCATTGACTTCTGAGTCATATCCAGTTTGTGAGTCCTGTCTTCAAGAAAAAATGGCTAGATTACCTTTTGTAGGACATGGGGAGAGGACCGCTGAAATACTTACCCTGGTTCATGCTGATGTATGTGGCCCATTTGATGTGTCAGCCAGGGGTCGTTATTCATACTTCATTACCTTTACCGATGACTATTCATGATATGGGTATGTGTATCTTATGAGATACAAATCTGAGTCTTTTGAAAAGTTCAAAGAGTTCAGAAATGAAGTAGAAAAACAGACAGGAAAAACCCTTAAGGTTCTTCGATCAGATCGAGGAGGAGAATACCTTAGTGGGAAATTCCGGAAATATCTCAAGGAGAATGGCATAGTCTCACAATGGACGCCTCCGGGTACACTTCAACTCAACGGGGTGTCAGAGAGGAGGAATCGGACTCTATTGGATATGGTCCGATCTATGATGAGCTTCACTGATCTACCTATGTTTCTTTGGGGAGATGCCTTATTATCCGCGATTTATTTATTGAATAGAGTTCCCTCTAAATCCGTTCCTACCACACCGTATGAGATATGGCATGGTAAGAAGCCGAGTCTTGGTCATCTCAAGATTTGGGGATGTCCGGCCCACGTCAAGCGACTACAGGCGGACAAGTTAGAGCCTAGGACCATAAGTGCTCGTTTCATTGGATATCCTAAAGAGTCATTAGGATACAATTTTTACATCTCAGAGGATCACAATGTGTTTGTGAGCCGACATGCCGTCTTCCTGGAAAAACAGTTTATCCTTGATAGAGGCAGTGGGAGGAAAATTGAGCTTGAAGAGAGAGTCTCTGAAAAGCAACGAGTCATGGATCCTATAGAACCTATTCATATAGAGCCAGTACACATAGTACCTCCTCCACCTCGTAGATCTAGTAGGGTCTCCCATCCTCCCGATAGATACTTAGGTATACTAGTAGAGGACACCGAGGAAATGTTTCTCATGGAAGATAGGGAACATGTACAGGATCCCAATACCTACAACGAGGCGATATCAGATATCGATTCCGAGAAATGGCTGGAAGCCATGAAGTCTGAGATAGACTCCATGTATTCCAACCAAGTCTGGACCTTAGTAGATCCACCAGAAGGTATAGTACCTATTGGATGCAAATGGATCTATAAAAGGAAGATAGGTTCGGATGGAAAGGTAGAGACCTATAAGGCAAGGCTAGTAGCGAAAGGGTATAGTCAGCGCGAAGGCATTGACTATCATGAGACCTTTTCACCTGTAGCCATGCTGAAATCCATTCGAACATTGCTTGCCATTGCAGCATTTCATGATTATGAAATATTGCAGATGGATGTGAAAACTGCTTTTCTGAATGGATATCTTGATGAAGATATCTATATGGAGCAGCCTTTGGGTTTCACTTCCAGTGATGGTGATCACAAGGTCTGCAAGCTGCAAAGGTCCATCTATGGACTAAAGCAAGCATCTCGGAGTTGGAACACTCGTTTTAATGATGCGATCAAATCATTTGAGTTCATCAAGAACGAAGAGGAACCGTGTGTTTACAAGAAGGTTAGTGGGAGTGCTGTCGTGTTCCTCGTACTGTACGTGGATGACATCCTCCTGATAGGAAATGATATTCCTATGCTAACCTCGGTCAAGGTCTGGTTATCAAAAGAGTTCTCCATGAAAGACCTTGGGGAAGCATCCTACATTTTGGGGATTAAGATCTATAGAGATAGATCTAAGAGGTTGCTTGGCCTATCACAGAAGATGTACATAGAGAAGGTACTGAAGAGGTTCAGTATGGAAAACTCCAAGAGGGGTCTATTACCCCTAAGACATGGGATTCATCTCTCCAAAAAGATGTGCCCCAACACATCTGAAGAGATTCAACGCATGAGCAGGATTCCTTATGCTTCTGCAATAGGAAGCCTCATGTATGCCATGCTGTGTACACGACCTGATATAGCCCTTGCTGTGAGTGTCACTAGCAGATATCAGTCGAATCCAGGTGAAGAGCACTGGACAGCTGTGAAGAACATTCTTAAGTACTTGAGAAGAACTAAAGATTTGTTCTTGGTTTTTGGAGGACCATCAGAGTTAAAGGTAGAAGGATACACAGATTCAGATTTTATGACTGATATTGATGATAGAAAGTCTACATCTGGATATGTGTTCTTGTGCAATGGTGGTACGGTAAATTGAAAGAGTTCCAAACAACCGATCATTGTTGATTCTACCATGGAAGCTGAGTATATCGCCGCCTCTGAAGCTGCAAAGGAAGCCTTCTGGTTCAACAAATTCATTGCAGAGCTAGATATAATGCCATCGGATGCCATCACACTCTACTGCGATAATAATGGCGCTATAGCCCTTGCTAAGGAGCTAAGGTCTCATCAGAAGTCCAAGCACATAGAGCGGCGCTTTTACCTCATACGCGAATACCTCGAGAAGAAATATGTTGAGGTACAGAGAGTAGACTCCGCGGACAACGTGGCAGACCCGCTCACTAAACAGCTAAATCAGCAGAAGACAGAAGCCCACCTTGAGAAGATGGGACTTAGATAAATGTCTGATTGGCTTTAGTGCAAGTGGAAGATTGTTAGATGTATGCCCTAGAAGCCAATCTGGCGGACACATTATTAATTCTAGGACATAAATCTGTACTTGACTTTATTATTATTGAATAATAAATGGGCATCTTTTTCATTCATATTGTATGTGTCTATGAATCGTCCAAGGAATTAATAAGATGATGATACATATTCTCAAGAGCTGAGAATTTGAGCCATGTATCATTGGTGATTAATTTCTAAATGCTCCTGATCAATGGATCATCACGAGGACGGTGATCGATCCGATCAGTGCACAAGATCACTTTTCTTCTGGATGGACGAGACTCGAGTCCACAGTGTAGAGACACTGAAGTGATAGTGCAGGTGCTTGTTAGAGAACAAGGGTACTGAGCGTGACCAAGACAAGAAGTCACTTGGATGTCTATCCACTCGTCAGTGACTTGCTTGATGTTGCAGTAGTATGACTGGTCCTTTGACCTGCGGTGCTTCGGCTACTCACAGTGAGGTTATTGTAGTTTGACTACACGTATACATGGTCGCTAGCCATATGGGTCCTTGTAGTGTAGATTGGCTGCAGTAAGTTCACTGTAGGAGTAGGGTATGCACTTACATGGAATCTATCGACCTTGATAGAAGAGGAGTGATCCTACGTGATTTGTTAGACTGAGTTCTAAGACCTTGGCCAGGGCAGAAATATAAAGTGGAGAAAGAGTTTTTCACTATCGAACTCAAGTCAAATAAATCTAGACATATGACAGACGACGGGGTTTGACGAGTTATCCATGACCTCCGGTCTGTAGGGATCCACGATAGAAGGACTGTATCATACGATAACTGCACCTAGAGGTTCATCATTCTATTCTGCTGGGTGGCCACTACATACTGCTAGGTGTCACTGGTGGATGGTGAGACTCATAGGGATCATCTTGATGGTCGATAAACCCTAATGAGTTGAGTTGAAATTGTTTCAACCCATTGAAAGAAGTTTTCAATGATATTGTGATGGAGATCACAATATATCTCACTACCAGTCAGAATGGAACCTATAGGGTCACACACATTAGAGGTAATGACCGATCCGATGGTTGAATGTGATTAGGAATCACAAATAATCAATTAGATTGATAAATGAAAACCCGCTAAGAGTTAGTGGCTAGAAGAAGGAATAATTGCAATCGGATTGCAATTTAATTTAATTAATTGGATTTAATTAATTGAACTTGATCATGAGTCCTACTTGGAGTGGGAATCATGGAGTCCTAATTGGATTAGGATTTCAAATTAAATTAGAATCCTATTTGGAATAGGATTTCTAAAGTCCAAATTGTCTTAGGGCTGAAAATTGAACAAGTCCTGATTAGATTAGGATTTTCTTAAGTCCTAATTAATTTTAAATTTAATCTAATTAATTTTATGACTCCTAATTGGATTAGGATTGAAGAGTTCAATAGAGTCATGGCTCAATTAAATTCTAATTGGATTAGGAATTGGAGGAAATTGAAATGGGTTCATAAAAATCCTATTTTGACTAGGATTGGACTCATGCAATGGACCCAAATTAAAACCCCCTTTAATTTATTTAAATAGCAGATTTAAATGAACTTGAGGGAGGGGCCCACGCCCCTCCCCTTGGGGTGTGCGTGGGAGAAAGAGGAGGGGCGCACGCCCCTCCTTGTTAGCCAAAAAGAAGAGATAAAGATGAGTTCCTAAAAAATAGGAACTCATCCTTATCTCTTAACTAATTAAAAGGGAAGGGGATTTCGGCCAGCATTTTGATGGTTTTTCCTTGGCTTTCACGGCAGAAAACCTCCTCTCCCATTCCTCCTTCCATCCGCAAGCAACAAGGGAAGAAATCAAGGGTGATGTGATCTCCTTCCCTTTCTTCTTTTGGTTCTAGCGCAAGGAAAAGAAAAAGGCTGCAGAGAGCCTTTATTTCTTCTTCCTTGGCACTTCCTTCTTCTTCCTCCTCTCAAGCCAATCAAAGGTTGATTCAAAGGAGAGGACTTCAGCCATCCATAGCCATATCTGCAAGGGAGCTAGCACCCCGGTGAGATCCAAAGGCTTCGATCGAGTCAGTACTTCGTGTGGATACCTGTAGAGGCCGGACGCGTGTGCGGCTTTCACTGAGCCTTGATCAAATACCACGTAAATCAGATTTGGGGAGACCATCTACCCGCACAAGGTGAAGATCTGATCTTCTTAATGATTTTAAAATGGTTTAAAATAATTTAATTCTAATCTATCTACAAACGAATGGTTTTAAAATACGTTCATGCGATGAACGGATCCCGCATATGTTTTTCCGCTGCAATCTGAAAATTATTTCGAAATTTTCATGGCATATGAGGGATGCTAACAGTGTAGTGGAATTGAAAAGCCGAATCTTGATGGATATGGTTAACTCAATATTAATTAGTTTAGGCATACTTGAAAATATGTAGAGGGAAGCTGTATTAGTAGCCTGTTATATCCTAACTAGGATATCTTTTAAGGATAATTATAAGACCCCTTTTGAACTTTAGAAAGGTAAAACTCCAAGGTTAAATTATCTCAAAATATGCAAATACCTAGCCAAAATAGGTATACCTAAACTCAAAAGAAAAAAATATATCCTAAAACTATAGATGTGATCTTTCAAATCAAGCCATCAACTCTGAATTCAACTTAATCATTCACAACCCCTGGATTTTGGCCTCCTTACCTCAAGATGGTAAGCAAGGTTGTAGGTGGGTATTCCAAAAGAAATTTAGACGTGATAGATCCATCGAAAAATATAAGGCTAGACTAGTAGTTAAGAGTTATAATTATAAAAAAGGCTTGCATTTCTTTGATGCATATTCACATGTAGATAGAATCATAACTCTTAAAACCCTTCTTGTCATTGCTTCTATCCTTAGGTTGATCATTCATCAAATAGATATAAAGTTTGCATTTCTAAATGGGAAACTTGAAGAAGAAATCTACATAGAACAACATAAAAGCTTTGTTATAAATGGACAAAAGAATAAAATGTTCAAACTTGTCGAGTCACTCTATGGTCTAAAACAAATAGCTAAATAATGACATGAAATGTTTGATAAAATTATCATAGCCTTTGGTTTCATCATCAATGATCATGATAAATGTGTTTATTCTAAAGTCATCGACGATAGTTGTGTAATTCTTTGCTTGTAATTCGATGATATTCCAATTTTTGGAAGAACCCTTGAGATCATATCCAAAATCAAATCATTTCTATCAAATAACTTTGAAATGAAAGATCTAGGTAAAATTGATGTTATCTTTAGGATGGAGTTAATCAATTCCCCAAGGAATTGCTCTCTTTCTTGCTCATTCCATTGAAAAATGATTGAAAATTTTAGTTACTTTGGTTGAAAATTTGTATCCACTTAATATAATCCTAGTCTTACGGATAGGTCTGATAATTGCACGGGTGTGCTACCCTATGTTGGATAGCCGGAAAGGAGATAAAGGAAGGTAGTGACAATAGCGTGGGCCTAGGTGCCTTGACTTTACAGGACTATCGCTATTATGACACCGCTTACATAAAAAAAGAGAAGGTAGGGTGTAGCCAGAGCTCCAAATTACTCTACTACTAATAGTAAACTAGAGTTCTACTAAAAAGCTAAGCAAGAAACTTAAAAGGAAAAAAGCAACAACAAGTTAAAGATAAAGATAAAGTTTTGTTGTTTGATTGGAAGAAGAAGCATTCCTTTTTCAGATCACATTCTATTGTTTATACAAGATGACAAACGATATGATAACTACCTACTTCTAGTGGGAGTAACCTACATTTGGCCTTTATTTATAATAGTTCTGATAACTGATACCAACTGCCCTCCACTACTTATGTTATCACAATGGCTAGATCCGATATTAGCTATCAAATCAATAGAGAGTTTTCACATAGTCATGCTTAATCAGTCTCAAATCTATTATAATTGATCTTCATTTGACCTACCCATAATAGTTCACCCTGATCGTATCTTTTTATTTGGCCTATAAAATGATGCCCTGTGTTAAGGTACCTTCAAGCCAACTCGGTCGGCTCTTATATGTGGTGTTTGTTGTTTCGACCTCAGTTCTCATTAAGAATTTTTTTTTCCTTTTAAAAAGAGTATAAAACATACAGAATACTGTTTACACTTGTCTCCAATAACCAAATCCCATTGAATCCATTCTAAATAACTTAGACAATGGAGAATGTAAATCTTGCCCTCCGGTTTGTGACTTTAAAAAAGAGTACAAAACATATAGAACGCTGTTTACACTTGTCTCCAATAACCAAATCCCATTGAATCCATTCCAAATAACATATCAGGAATCTAAATCTTAATCTCTGAGGGCTTCCAATATTGATTGCATCCTGCCAACCAATCAGTAGGAAAGTTGGCCTCAGAAGAAGTGTACATAGGCCAACAGCTAAAATACATCCTTAAATATAGGGATGGAATGCGATTTGCTAGAGATGTCATTAATCCACCCTATAACCGTATTGGAGTCACCGTCTATAATAACCCTTTCACTTTGGAGAATAAAGATAACCACATGGAGGGCTTTCAAGCTACTTGTAATTCAATAGAATAGAGATGGTTGAGAAACAACAAGCCCCAGCATACAGGGCCCAAGCTTCATGATCATGAACTATGAAACCTGCACCTCCGCAGCCATCCTTTATCGTTCCATTGAAGTTGACCTTCAGAAAACCTTGAGGAGGGGGCATATTTGAAGTCCTATCATCAATAGCATACTCTAGCTTTGTTGTGCGGCTAAATGTGTGCATGTTCCTAAGATGTAGAACCGATCATGAACTGAGCTTGGCAGAAAAAATGTCAAATTTTACATACGCCTAACCCAAAAACTAATAAAAATGAATAGAGTTTAGGCTCGAGGTTTGGTCTATAATTAGCTCTACTCAGATGCCATTATAAGTTAGGATGTGATTGTAAAGAAATTCCAAACTGAGCCTACATATTTTATAAAAATATTGATGCTTAAGAAAGCTTGCATGGCAAAAATAACCCACATTCAAGCAGCAACGAAGGGCCACGAGCCACTAATATCAAGTGGAAGGAGGAGCAACAGGGTTTTAACATTGCCCATTACCTGTATTGAGCATTATATACCGCACTGGTTTTGTGAGTTGCATCAATCCACGAGCTCGTTTTGTGGCACGGTCAGCCCATAGCATCACTCCTTCATTTATTTTTTTTAAAGTAAAACTTGGGCCTTGTTTAGGAAAGCTTTTGGAGTGCCAAAAAGTATTTTCTGGTCCTCCAAAAGTACTTTTAGAATAAAAAATAGTGTTTGGTAAAATTTTCGGAAATCTGTTTCAGCTTTTGCAAAAAGTTGAAAACAACTTTTGGGGAGAAGCTCCAATTTGGAGCTTTCCGAAAATGCCGTTTTAAGATTTATCAGGAAGCTATTTTTTGGACCAAAATATCCCATTTAAATTATATTTTTTTCTCCCAAAACCCTCATCCCGCCTCTTCCTCTCTCACCCATCCTCTCCCTCCCCCTCTCTATCTTCTTCTTCCTCTCAACGCCGCCGCCTCTGCTTCTTCTTCTTCTTCTTCTTCTTTCTTTTTTCTTTTTTGCTTTGGGAGCTCGTGGCTGCCCATGGTGGCAGCCACCATACCGGCCACCACTCATGGCCGGCGACCCTTCTATATTTCAATGAAATAAAATAATAAATAAATAAATAAATAAAAAGAAAAATAATGAGTGAGTGGCAAATTATCTGATCTAAATAAATAAATAAAAATAAATATTAGTAATTAGTTAACCAATTTTATCATCTAGCCAGAAAATTTGTTAGAGAGATAAATGGTCATTAGAAGGATGGAAAAATAATTTACACTAATAATTATAATATTTTATATATTTATTATTATATTATACTATAATATTATATCATAATATATTGATATGTTATGTTAAATAATTTAATATTATATTAAATTATTATCCTATAATACATAATGTTATAATGTTATAGTACTATATTATATTACATTAGATTAATATTATACTATATCATATATTTATGTATTAATACATATTATATTTTATTATGCTTTGTTGTATAATAGTGGTAATTTTTTTTATGATCATTTTGTCACACAAAAGTACTTTCTCAGTTTGTTTACCAAACATATGTTAAAGTGTCATTGTACTTTAGAAATATAGTTACCAAACAGTAAACAATTTTTTATAAATGCTCTCTACATCCAAAAGCTCTACTTCCAAAAGCTCTACTACTAAACAGTCTTTTTCCCCTAACAAACTTAATTATAATGGAATAATTACCATCGACCACCATGACAAATCCTTAATTGTCGGTGTAGACCTGCTTAAAGACATGCCGCCGGTGCATTGCTTTCGCCTCTTCTATCACCACCTTCCCCTCTTCGATTCGATTTCCAGAACGTTTTAACCCTAGAAAAATGATATCTTGATCGATAAAGAGTAAGCCGAAGGAGAGCGAAGGATGAGCGCGAGCAACGTCAACGCCGTGTTTTACGCGGACACCTACCACCCGATCCAATCCGGGAGCATCGACGGCACCGACATCCTCCCCCACGACAGAGCCGTCTACGGCGCCCTCCTCTGTTCCAACGCCGGCCTCTGTACGTAACTCCAACTCCATCTCTTCTCGCTTCTCTACTTCCCCTCTTTCTCCGCCGTGCTCTAATGTCATCGAGAAATCGGGTGTTTTTTAGATGATCCGTTTGGCGATCCCAAGGTTATCGGCGATCCTTACTGCACTGTATTCGTCGGCCACCTCTCACGCCAGACCGATGAAGAAATTCTTCGAAAGGTGGGATGCCGACCCCTGAGCGTTGTTAAAAATCGGATTTTTACTTGTCTTTGTTTTGATTTGGGTCTGTCTTTGTTCGTAAGTTGATTGGTTCTTCTTCTTCTTCTAAACATTGTAGGTTATGAGCAAATATGGGAGGGTGAAGAACCTGCGGTTAGTGAGAGATATTGGTAATCTCTTGCTTTTGATTTTTTTTTTTCCGGTTAGGGGAAAAATAGAATGGTCGTCTTCTGCAATGAGGGGATTAGATACGGAAGTTGCTGGAGATTTCACTGTGATGGTTGTTATGATGGGATGCCGTAGTATTTTTAATTGGGTGGATTTATGCAAGATTTCTGATGAACTACCTAAAGAAAGATTGCTGAACTTTGGTCGAAGCAAATTTAGATTAGGGAAAACTTTTTTTTTTGTAACAAAAAGAAAAAGGTGAGGAAGGAAGATAGAAACTTGAGTCCAAGCATGTTTGCCTACAAGGCCCAAAGGAAATGAGGTCCTTAATCACCTAGCAGCCACTACACTTAGATATCAGGTTTCTACTGACACATCAGTTATGCCAAGAGATGATAGGAAGCCTCACTGAGCACGACGAAGGCTTGACAGTGATTTCATGTTGAGGCAAGTTGATCTGGTTACTCAAATTGCTGATGTTAGTGCCTCTGATAAACTCTGCTGATAAAGGCTCATTGCAATCCATGCCAAAGAAAAGGCATTGCTTCTACTTTTGGAAACCTTTATCGAGAAATTTGGAAAACACTATTAGAAAAGAAAAGCCTGTGAAACAGAACTGCCACTCAGAAATTATCTCACCAAGACATTATCACCTGAATACCTCATATTTCTGTTCCAACATTTTTCCATTAATGAACATGTGCCTGCTTTATATGCCTTTGTTCACCAAAACATGCATTTATCTGGTTAAATTTTTTTGCGGAGTATGCCTCTTTTTGTTTATCTGATTGTGTTGCTTTGCTAGTTGCAGTTACTGGCGCCTCACGCGGTTATGCTTTTGTTGAATATGAAACTGAAAGAGAGATGCGCCGTGCGTATGAGGTCCAACATTCATGCCTTGGTCCTTGAGCTTTTGTTTCCAACATGCTCATTGCCTGCTAAAACTACAACCCTTGTATCTGTATCTATGATTATTTCATAATTATGATATCTGGTGGATGAAGTGTAAATATAATGCATTCTTTAACAAAACATTTATGTTTTTTGGTTCACATTACTATTGTTTATTAATCCTCTTCATTTTCAAATCCTGCACGCATAATTCTGGGCAAGGAATTGGTGTTCATCTAAATGTTCTGTTGTCTGAATAAGTGGTAACACATTAAGTTCATTTTGATACATTCATCAGTTTTCTTTTGGTAAAGCATAGCATGAATGAAGTTGTTCAATTAAAAGCATGAAAGAAAGATTTGGCACATTTAGGGAATCAATGAACTAATCATGCAGTGTTTCTGAGAGTCTACTAGTATTTCTGTGTGCTGGATGATTTAATGTACACATCCTTCCTTCATATAAATCACATGTTGCTAGAGTTAATCAGTGGCTTTGTAACAGTAAGACAAAAAATTAATAATTGTATCATATGCACAACCTAGAGACAGTTCTAGTTTCTGCTTCCAGCAGGAATTATATTATCTTATAAATTGAAGTTTACTTCTGCATCACCTTTTCTGCATTTCTTGAAGGCTGCAGTTGTCAAATCTAGGAGCTCAGTGAATGTTGGGATGAGAGTGCTTTCTTTGTCAGGCAAATAAGTCACTAAACTCCTTGAGTGCAAGCACACACACCTGTAGTTGCAGGGCATATAGTTGATTTCACATATTTTTTCTTGTAAGAATTTAAGTATTTATTACAAGGAAGCTATAGGTTTTTCTACTAATGATAGCATTCGGCTTGTGATCTGAATCAGTTATCAAATTTTTGCCAACTTAAAAAATCAGAGTTTCTACTTTGAAATTAAAATATTTAGTGAATAACCAGATATGAAGAAATTTAGGGTATCAACATTCATGGGAGGTAAGAAGCCAACCCAAGAGTGGAAGCAAACTGAAAGTTCTACCAGTTAGAACTGGTATACAGCATGCAAGTTAGGATGCCTCATCAGTTACATGAGGTTTTTTGGAAAGGAACATATGTCTAACTGACATCCGTCTTTGATAACTTGACAATTTGCAAGCACAACAAAGCATGACAATGAAATCTTGACACATTATGAAACAACTAATCTTTTAGATAGAACACTGACTGGGTCCTTAGCAAGATCATAAGCTACCTTCTTTAAGGAATAAAAGTTGGTTTACTGAAGTATAGGCAACTAAGGTCTGCAATAAATCCTACTACTTTTCTAGAATGTTATGAGTTAAATGACCAAACTGATTGCCTGTAGTAATTTAGAGAAATCTTTCTCTGATCCCTATTCACTCTTCAGAAAGAATTCACGAATCGAGGTATTGCTGCAAACTGTCATAATGAAGATTTAGTCATATCCACTCATTGAATCATTTTTTATAGGAAAACTTATTCATGAATCATTTCTTCCTTTGGTTCAAGTCTATAGGTGTGCATTATATTGGTATGAAAAATGACTTTATTCATGATGATCCTCTTGTGGTCTATAAGCAATCTCACCCATCTTTCCTCAGCATGTCTGTCATCTTTGTCATGCCATCCATGGTCTAAACAGGCCCTCACTGCCTAACTTAAGTTCAATCACATAACAATGGAAGTTCTTTTGTTGCAGAATATGATTGTGCCATAAGCACACCTGGTGATGTGAAAGGCTTAGATCCATAGATTGAGTGCTATAAGATGTGGAGCAGAATAGTAACTCTATTTTTTCTTAAAGTGTTGGCGTCAGCTTTCTGCAGCAGAATTCTGTTCAAGGTATAAAGTGATAAAGACACCAAGAAAAAGTGTGACAGTAGCTTACCAATCCCAGTTTTTCTTTATTTCTTACACGGTGCATCCAAAGCGGTCATCGCTTTGGAAGGTAGAGCCCTATTGAAATAAAAAAAAATAAAAATCACAGACTGTATGACAATTTAGATCAGCGTTTAAAAAATATAATTTGGGAATAAAAAGTGACTATCAAAATACCTAAATAAGCTCAAAAACTATCACATAACAAAAATACCTAAATAAGCCCAAAGGTTATCAAAATAAAATAAAATCACTCTAACCACAATGAAACTGGCTGGACCATCCTCCTACGGCGACTGTAGACCCAAGTAACGGGTGATCTGATACTAGTGCCCGCACCAAAAAGTATAATTGTCAGGCAACAAGAAATATTTGAAATTGAATAACAAGATTATGATGCCAGGTTCTAGAGCATGTCTTTTCAAAGGAAAGGTAGCTGACCACTTGATATCAAATGAAGATTTATAACAAAAGCTCCTTTGCTGGAGCCGCTGATTTGGCTATTATTGGAAAATGTGATATGCATTTTTTCCTGGAAGATGGCATGTATGATTTACATGTTTTTTATGAACATTAACTCATGTCATGACTGCAACTTCTATTGTTTTTCCAGCTGCTAAATTTATTAGCTGCTTGAACATATCCTCTAATTATTATCCTCATTCATGTAGGATGCACACCATTCTATTATTGATAACAGTGAAGTGATTGTAGACTATTACAGGCAGCAATTGATGCCTGGATGGATCCCGCGGAGGTTAGGTATGTTAAAACACTCAAGCATTGCTTGAAATATTTCGGCACTCACCAAAACCTTGAGACACTGTTCAACAGGAGGGGGCCTTGGAGGTAGGAAGGAATCTGGTCAGCTTCGCTTTGGAGGTCGAGAGAGGCCATTCCGAGCTCCTTTGTATGGAATTAACTCTTCACGTCAAGCCCTGTTGTTGTGTGACTTCATATTAGTTTTTCTGTTGCAGTATGTATAAAAAGCCAACCAGCTTACATCCTTGATTTTTGTGCAAGCAGGCGTCCTATTCCCTATGATGATCTGAAGAGGCTTGGTATTCCACCACCACCTGAAGGACGATATATGTCACGCTTTGAGGTATAAGTTTCTATTTTCCTGTTTAATTTGCATCCATGAAGTAGTTGCCTTGTCATGGAAAAACAGACACCTTTGGGGCTCGATGATATCATTTCATGAATGTTCTTGTTATAGTAACTTTTTTAACCAGTATTTTTAGGGCTCAAATGCCTGAACTAACTTGATGTCAGGATTATCAATGTGTCTTCAAAAATTGAGTATCATTGTGCTGTAGCAACAGCATTGCCTCGGTGTTAACTGACTGCCTGTGAGCAGTGTTGCTTTCACTTGTGGCCATATTTTGAACACAGTTCCTTCCGTGGAAGTTGTTTCTATTTCATTTCTATAACATACATGGTTAGTGGGCACATTTATTGTCCCCTTTTTCTCCATGAGATACATAATGATTCCTTGTTACTTTTAAGAATGTAGACTGTTACATGGTAACCAACCTCGCCGTTTCTTTGTGATTATAGGTTCCATCACCCCCCAGACGGAGAAGCAGCCATGCAGACAAGGAAGACTCACCATATGTGCAGCGAAGATCCAATGATAGGGAAGAACCTTCCCACAAGCAGCAGAGAAGTTCAGCTGACAGAGATGATTCCTCTCACAAGCATCGTCGATTTCACCAGGAACCTTCCTATGACAAGGATGACTCCTCTTACAAGCATCATAGACGTCGTGGTGAACATTCCTACCCGCATAAGAAGAGATCAGCTAGTAGAGACCACAGTTCATAATTTTTTTCAAGAGAAGAATTAAAATGTCATATGTTTCTTAGTTTGTGGGTCTTTGTCTAGATAGAAGCTAGAATTTGATAGCCTAAGGGATCTTTACATACTCGTTAATCATACCTATCAAGGCAGGCAGGAAAATGGAAAATAATTTTGAGGTTCTCCGCTCTATCAAAGCTTCCTGATTTGTATGTTCATTATTGCTAATTGTGATAGCGTGACTGCATTTCACCGCTCTTCGACCTGCAAGACCAAAACAGTGTTAAAATCCCTTTTTTTTTTGCTGAGGAGTTTATATATATATATATATATATATATATATAGAGAGAGAGAGAGAGAGAGAGAGAGAGAGAGAGAGAGAGAGAGAGAGATTTGACCATACTGAGTAAATCTTCATTTAGATTCAATTAGATCTAAGATTGGATGGTGAGGATTCTACATCGATTATCCGAATGGTTGAATATGATCTACTACTTCTAATTATTTATACATCCAAAGAATAAAAAACTTGAAGATTTTTAATTTATACATCAAGCTATTAAAATTTTTTTGTATTATATAAACTATCTAATTTTTTGACTATTTAGGTGTACAATCTAAAAATCTTCAAATCATATGATTTTTTGTCCGTAAGAAATTTTAAGTAGATCATATCAAATAACTCAGATTATTGATATGAGATGTTCGTTGTCCGATTTAGACCTAATTAGAGCTGACTGAATTTGAATAAAGGTCTGTTAAAATGTAGCCAAATCAATCTCTCTCTCTCTTTATAAGTTTGGTAATTAAACCCATCCAGACCAGCAGATGGATCAACCTATGATGCCCATGAATCCGTGGTCAGCCATGGAACCCATCCTACAAACGGTGCCCGATCGCACCTACTCAACCCTTCCCTGTCACACGCATGCATGACCAGAACTTTGGAACTCTCCACAATCACCTTTGGAAAATCACACAGAAGAATGGTTGAGACACTGCAAATTAACTTGATGGACACCTGTGTTCTCTGCAAAATCCCCCCTCATTTGTATTTGGGGCATGGCTGATCCTCACACTTGAAGGCTTGAACAGAGCATGGACAGAATTTGTTAAACTGCAGGTAACACCCAACCCTAGAATATTGTTAAACGTAAGTAAGGGTTTCAGTATTAGCTTCTCAGTTTCATCCAGAAGTAAACCACCAAATCTAGATTCAGCTTCCCAGAAACAGAACTGCTTATGTTGGTGATTGTCATATACTTCTGATGAGCCAATTAGACTTCAGGAAGCTTGAAAGAAAAAGGAGATGGCTATTGGTCACTTCATAAAAATAGAAACAACTGAGAAGATAAAGATAATTTGCACTTTACTATGTAATCTGTTTGTGTGCAGTATGCATTTTGGCTGCAAAATTTTCAAAGCCTTCTTTACAGGGAGCCTTCAAATTTGGCTCATAGAAATCGCTACAACATAGAATCATTTTCTTTTCTAGGTGAGCCAATATTCAATGCCAGTGCCACAAGGATACAACTTTCAATTGAGCTCTGTGTTTCTCAAGAAAAAGACAATCAATTCCAGCCTTTGACATATATCTTCCTTCTATCTCTCAAAGAAACTTGACACAAAAAGCAGAATATAGTGTTAGAAAAGCTTCACTGTCTACATTGGACAATTGCAGTCCTGTAGCTTATGTTTCACCATGTGATGGACCAGCCAAGTTCTCCTATCCAATTTTTCTGCAACCTACAAGAAAGAAATCTTAGAAAAATCAGGACGAGAGAACAGTAGACTTCATAGAAAAAGAAAGTCCGCTGGGAAAAAGAACTTTGACATGCTAAAGGAGTTTTTTACAAGTACAAAAGAATGAAAAAATATGTCACATGCTCATCAGTTCTTATCACTAAACAGTCAAAAATAAATCCACGAATCTAGAGTTTTAATTTTGTTCATTGGAGTACCAGCAGATATCCTTGTATTAAACCCAAAATTATAAGGTCTCTAGCAAAATGGTGCTGACAATACTGAAAGAATAAGATTCCTATTCCTTTGCTGCAATTTTATTAAATAAATGCAAAGTCCATTCGAACAGTAAAGAACAGCAAATACAGTTTTACTTAAATCCCTCAGAAGGTGATGCACAGTTTCTTGGATGTAGAGAAATCCACGTTAGATTTACTTTGCATTACTGCACATACAGGATATCAGAGAAGTCTCCAATTAAACAGTTATTGCCAGGATTTTTTACAAGAGATAATGAGATATGAATGGTACCTCCAGAAGCAGCAACAAATTGACAACTTTGGCAAAATCATTGGCACAAAGTGATCAAAAATCCAAACACACTTAAAAACATGGACAGAAACAATATGGAAGATGAACTAGAAAGAGTAACCATTTACCGAGTCAAGAGGCATCTGGGAAAACAGTGACAAGTTGCAGAGGAAAAAGAAAAACAAGAAAGAAAAGTAGAAAACATTAACCTAGTATTGGTGTACCTCATATAATGGCGATTTTTGTCCCCGCATGACGGAGCCCATGCTCCATTCGGATGTCATTCAGCTTGGTCTGACAAGTTGCCACCCAAGAGTCAAAACTCTTGGACACATTGCAAAACCACAACCATATTTGAAACATAAGCGGCTCAACCAACATTCACATCCATCACTGCAATGTTGTTAACGCTGGTGCGATGCTTCTCTTCTTTTGGATTGAATTTGGTGGATACATTCTGCAATTGTAACATGAAATTTCGGAGTAGACCTGCCCGAAAAGAATAAGTTAAGGCCTGCCTTCTTTAAAGCTTGTGAGACATTCTCCTGAGCCCCCTGAAAGTGCATGGAGCACAGAGAGGGAACTGCAGCTTTCAGAACTGGTTTCCCGCAAACAATGGACCCAGTTGGTACACTGTTAAAATTCATATGAATCCATACAATTAATAACAGATAAAGCTGTTCCAGAATATAATTAGCAATACTCTGTCAGATAAAGCAATCACATGCACACCCACCATAATTAAAAATGAAAAAGAAAACATATACCAAGGTCATATTTAAGTTAGATCCAATCAACAAGGGTTTATGTTGCAAAAGCAGGAAGAAGCGATCGCTAGCACAACAGTTCATCAATGCATCACCTTTGGCTGCAAAGAACAGCAAAATATGAGACCTACCGGTCACCCTAATCATGGACCAAGTATTTGCGAGTTGCTACTTGCTACTTATGACGAATCATATATTTTATTTCATAATTCAGAGAAATATTGGCATTACTGTCCTGTTCTGAATCCGAACCAACTTCACTCCTAACAATCACTGAATCTAGGATGATGCATTCAACCTCCAATCATGGCATTTTATGACATCTCAAACAACGCAAATGTTTGTTTTATTATAGTGGGAAACAAAAATAAATCAAAAATAACAGTAATATATGAAAAGTTACCAACTTTCCCAACTAAATCGAACAGAAAACACCTGAAGAGGAGAAAACTGGGCAATTCGAACCTCTTGACGACAAAAGTGCAAGCTTTGTAAAGCGTCTGCCTGTTATCTGAGAGTATGTGGGGATGGCAATATCTGGAGAGCGGCATCGCCTTCGACTGGCACCCCGCGAACCCGCACCGACTCCCGAATTCCGTCCCCACCACCCCATTGTCCCTGCTCCCTTCAACCGCCGCCGTCGAGGAATCCTCCTCGAGCCCCGCTCGGCTTCCTTCTTCGAGGGGGCTCACCCCAAAGGTCCAGTAGTACTCCCGGTGCTTGGCCCTGAGCTCCTCGGCCAGGGCCCAGTACTGGTCGCGGTAGCAACTCTCGAGCCGCTTGACACGGAGGGAGCGGCGGCGGAGGACCTCCTCCCGTGAGAGGAGCTCCGCCGGAAGGAGCGCCGCGTCCTCGGCGGCGCCGACGAGGGCGAAGGCGGGGAAGGGGGAATTGGGATTGGGATCGGAGGTGGAGCTAGGGTTTATACGGTTTTGAGAGGGAGAGGGGAGAGCTTCTGGCTCCACGGAGATGGAAGGGGTGGGGAGTTTGGTGGCGGGGGCGGAGACCATCGTCCGGCTTCCTAGTTGCCGCCGAGGAAAGGGAAAGAGAAGGGAACAGAGAATGAGGATGGACGGCTGAAAATATTTTGAGGTCGGATGATAGACGCTGGCCGCCGGCTGAGATCAATGCTGAGTATTTAAAAAACCTTCAAAGCGTTTGTACCAAAAAAAAATAAAAAGAAGACTTCAAAACGTGACAAATAGCTGGTATTTCATGCGAAAAAAATGGTTGATCTTTCTTCACGATACCAACCTTTGGATCGAACCCATACAAATCACAAAACATCTTTATTTATTTGCTTGCATAAATCTCCAAACAGCCGTTGAGTGATCCAAGGGTAGATTTATTCGTACGAGGAAAAATGATTTTTTTTTTTTGCAAAAGATACGACCGTTGTGGATGCAGCTAAGGTATCTTGAGATTACTGAAAGGCAATATCAATATATTAATTATTTTAAGAGCGTAGAGGTTAGAAGTAAGATTTCTTAATATGATGGGGTCAGGGATGGCAATCGAATTGAATATGGGTCGATAGGTTATTATCCAATGGGGTGGATTGGATGGTTGAGTTGAGTTGAATAAAATTATTTTTTTACATGTATTATGAAAAAAAAATATATCTAAAAATTTTATTGTTATCTATATTTGCTTCAAATCTATTGTAGATCGGATAAAATCTACCCCATAATAGGCTGGAGTAAATTACCATCTTTAGGTGAAATTATGTTCCGATGGATGATTCTACTTACATCAAGCTATAGTTCTATAATAATTATATTTTTATAAAAAAAGTTTAGCATAAGTAATTTAATTATAAACTCCTACAAATAGAGAAATAAGAAAATTATTTTTTTATATAACTAGAATTTTGAATTACTTAATTCATCTGTATTTCATTGCAAACTTCCAGCATGCCATTGCTGCATCTTTGCATAATAAACGCTCCCTGTTACTTGTTGATTTAGTAACAAGAGATACGTGTAACCAAAATCAAGGGCGTTTATATCAAAATATTTCATGTGTGATGGAAACTAGAATCCAAAGATCATACTCGCGCATTCCAAAAATAACGTAAAACATTCATGTGTTATGGATCTATAATATAAACAATTGAAACCGGGAATCCTATCAATACTATAGAATATAATATATAAAAGTTTTGAATGCGTCTAAAAAGCTCTGTGTGTTGGAAAGTGATGCGGTGCGCAGCAGCTGGCGAGTTGGAGCAGGCCAAAACGCTGCCTGTCACCCGCCACCGGAGACGTCGCCGGTTTGGTCTCTTCGTCTGGCTTTCGTCACTCTCCTTGCCTTCTTCCTCTAAATGCGACGATGCTTCTCATCCGGTCTCTTCCGTTCTCGCGCCGCCGCCCTCCGGCGGCGTATACCTCCTCTTCCTTTTCCACCACCTCCGCCGCCGCCGTGGCGGCGGAGCGAATGATCCGGGAAGGGCCGAGGAACGATTGGACCGGAGAGGAGATCAAATCCATCTACGACTCTCCCCTCCTCGATCTCCTCTTCCTCCGCGTAAGCCTTCTTGCTTCCCTTAAACTCCTCCTCCCTCATATGGTTATAACCGTGTTATTACTTTCACGTTTTGTCTTCTCAGTGTTCGAAATTATAAGGCGAATTGATTCAAATGGGCATGGATTTCTGTTATTGTATTAGAAACCGGCGATATAAGTGAAATTGTCTCATAGAAATATAAAAGGAATGCTACCTTAAAACATGTTGTCTTAGTTGTGGGTATTGTAGTCCATGATGCTTACTGAAGTGGTAAGATATATGTAGGAATTTGATTAGCAAAAAGGAAAAGAAATACAACATGCTGAACAACTTCAACTCCAAAGTTTTGTATCTTTGAATGATTTCACGCAATACTAACCATGCTGAAGTGGTGTCTTATGTATCTGATCATACCGGATCTATGTTATGGGATTCTACAAGAAGTGGTAAGATATATATAGGATTTTTATTAACAAAAAGGAAAAGAAATACAACATGCTGAACAACATCAACTCCAAAGATTTGTATCTTTGAATGATTTCACCCAACATTAACCATGCTGAAGTGGTGTCTTATGTATCTGATCATACCGGATCTACGTTATGGGATTCTACTAGATATCTTCCTTGTCCATTGTTTAATATTTTGCTTGCTGATTCTCATGGATGTATTTACACTCATATGGTTTAATCTATCCATTTTACCACAAAAAAAAAAGATTTTTTTTTTTTCACTCAATACTAGCTGATCATTGGCCCTACTTATTACAACATTCTTGTCATTCAGTAGGTGAAGAGACGGCAATATCTAGCAAAACTTGTCCATGTCGTGTTTGATATTAAAACTTGAAAGCAAACTGTTTATCTAGTTTTCTGGCGAAACTTAAATTAAATATCATTTAACCATATCCTTTTCTTTTCCTTTTAAGCAACAAAGCTCATCTAAAAGAAAATGCTGTCACTGAAGGTACACTCTCCAAGAACGCTCAGACAAATAAGAGAATGCCATTGCCATTCTCAGATTCCTCCAAACTTAAGAGCCATGTGTTGAAAAAACTGTTTTGCTTCCTTCATTCCAGACCTTTCCCTAAACTGCACTGGGATTTGTGTTCGTGAAGTTAGTGTTTAAATGATCAATGTTGGATTGCAAGAAATAAACCCAGTTATAATGGCTCTCTTAAAAGATCAGCAAAGTTGGTCTAGATCTAGAAGCCATGACCGTCCATGTATGATAAGAGAGAAATGAATAAGAAATTTCATCATTAATCCTTTGAGGTGCTGGTAACATTTCTCATCGACTTCAGTCCCTCTGTTGGAAAGTGTTAGATTATGGAATCTTCCCTTGCATGAAATATTCTTGAAGGCTAGAACTTCTAGAGTAATCTTGTAACGACCAAATTCCTTCCTACAAAAGCACTTTCATCATCCAAAAATCATGAGCCGAATTAGAAGCTTGCAAAAAGGAAATGTAAGCCATAATGCTGTTTAGCATCCTACCTCCAAAGACTTGCACTAAATTTACCACTGTCAATATTGACTACATCTAGCATCGATGATTTCATTTTTAATTGGTTTTTTTGTGTACACACCCTCCTCAATATTAGAATTTATGTGAATACCCTCCCAAAATTAATATTTGCATGCATACCCTCATCAAACACTTATTTTGTACATATACCCATCTTTTCTTTTTGCGTATGTACCCATGCCATCTTCTTTTAAGAAGTTAGCGGTTTAAAATTGAAATAACGAAAATACCCTTAACGGATAAACATGTAAAAGAAACGTTTATAAGAGTATACATGCAAATAGCAATTTTGGATGGTATTTATGCAATTTTATATATTTAGAAGGGTACACACATAAAAAAAAATCTTGAATTTTTGCATAAATATCCTTCTACATATTGGAATTTGCATGAATACCCTCCAAATTGATATTTATGTGTATACCATCATAAAACACTATTTTTGTATGAATACTTTTGACATAGCAATTCAACAAATGTGATTAGCCAAAATTATATTTATTTAAATTAAAAAAATAATTAAAATTTTGAAAGTATCTTTTTTTTTTGAAGCTATAATAGGTTAACAGGTCTTACTGAAAACTAAAATCTCTACCTTCTTTGAAAAAAATTTCGATCTCTTCCGACCGTCTCTTTCACTTCTCCATTTGAAATCAAAAATATTTCCTTGACTCCCTTCTCCACCATAGACAACCCTTTATTGTATCCTTTTTTACATGAAGATGGTCATGTCCTGCCTTTAGTTTTATGAATTATTTTAAAAAAAAGTGTTGTGAGAGATCTACAACATTTATCTTTTAGTATATGAGATTTGCAGTGTTTATCTTTTAGAGCTGAAAATTTTTTTATGTGCAGACTGGTGGCTGATTTAAAATTGTTGTGGCAAGATGGGCTCTATACACTAGACCTTTTCTTCTTGTAGAAAATTGAAACTCCAAAAGAAAGTGACTTAAGGTATACAATGTAAAAGATGGCCTTTTACCTCATGGTCGCGGAGGTTGTTAATAAGTATGAAGGGTTCGAAGTTCTTCAATAATTTTGGTTGGAGATGATTGATGTTGTTCTTCCACCCACGAGCATACCTGTAGCAAAAAAGCATGACCATTGCAATCTATCATGTATCTTTAAGAGATTGTAATCCCTTTCTATATTCTAATACATGGTCTCATATATGCGTCTATAACAATAAATATTACAAGTTATGTTTCGATGAAATAAGATATTGTAGTTGTTACAAATGAAGAAGAATATAAAGTAGAATAATCCCATGATTAGTGAAAAAAGTTTTATAACTCTTTTTATTATCTAATTGTTGAATCAATCTTTTTCTTAAGCAATATTTTTATGGAAATCATTGAGGAGCAGACACTAGACAAATCTGAGTGTTAAAACAGGTTGAAATAGAAAAAATTAAAATTAATTTTTTTTGCATATAAACTCTTCTAAATATGTGAAATTGCATAAATACTCTCGCGAAGTGTTATTTGCATATATACCTTTATAATTTTTTTTTTTTTTGCAATCTACCTATTAAGGGCATTTCAGTTAATTATAATTTTAAACTGCTAATTTCTTGACGGCATTAGATAGTATAGGCACTTATGCAAGAAAAAAGAAAAAAGAAGGGTACACATGCAAAACAAGATTTTATAAGAATATAAATGCAAATATCAATTTTGGAAGGGTATTCATGCAAATTTTAATATTTAGCAGAATATATATGCCAAAAACCCTTTTTAATTATCCAATTTCTGGTTAGAAAAGTTCTCTTGAAAATAGGTTTGGAAATGCAACCAATCTTCCAAAACTAATCTCTAGCATAGGCAAAAGGATGTTAGGCAAGGAAGAAAAGCCTAAGGAACAAGAAAACCAAGGTGGCATCCATATGAAATACATAAGCCAATACCTTACTTCATCCAATCATCTATGCTGCCTTTTTTAATCTTTTAGCCCACAAGAAAACAGTTTGACTCTAATAGGTCCTGTTCAGATTTTGATTGTAATATTAGTATTTTTTAATGCGATTTGTCTCTAGTGTCTGCTCTTTTTTTATTTTGGTACAAATGACTGCTCTTTTTTGCTACGGTACGGGAACAACTTATAGTTCTTATCCTCCTAAGCCATCCTTGATCTCTATCTGAAAAAATTCTCAAAAAATTGTACCTTCACGTCAGATTTCCTTCATCCACTTGAATCCATCCTTGATTCCATGAATCTCCTCTCTCATGTCTTAAGAAGTCAAGTGAAATCTTAATTTACCTTCTTATAATTCTCTTTCCTTCTAGCAGGCAGCTTGTCTTTCACAAATTAGTTCTCACACTATTCTGAGTCTCATTCCAATAGCCAATTTCTTAGCGAACTCCAGATGCTTCTGGTGCCTTCTTAAGTTTAAATAGCTTAGAATATTGCAGGCAATAATTTAACATGATGAGCATGTGTTTTCCACTACTTTCAGTTAACTTAGGCCAAAGAAATAGACAACAAGAGTACATTAATCCCAGTCAATTACAGGATTTTCTAAGGCTGGTCCAAGTGAACCTATTACTAGAAGTGGGGGATTTTGCTAGTTGGGTTGTCCTCACAAACTTAGAAAAGTCAGCCATACTTTTGTTTGTCAAGCTTTGCTCTTACACTTCAAAAGAGAATAGAATGGATTGTGTTGGGCTCACCTCTTGCATGCTAAGCATCATTTCACCACTATGGCACTATCTACCATTCAGCTTCTCCCACAACTGGGCCTATTATAGAAGCCAATAGTTCCATCCTTTAGACGTGAAATCCTGAAAATACTTGGGGTATTGATACCTCTGAAACCTCCAGATCTTTTATCTACTCCCCTCATAACATAGGCTCCTTTTACTAAGCTTTCAAATACCGACTGCTAATAAAATTCCACATTTTAAGCCTTTTCTGAGCTAACTGTATTCAACTTCTCCATTACCACCAATCTTTTGTCTGCCCTCTACTTCATCCCAGAGGCCAATACTCTTTAATCTGTACAATTCAAACAGTGATCTTCATCGAACCATTAAGAGACTTCCCCTTGAACAAATTGTTCCAATACTCAACAAAGTGCTCCTGCCAATTCCACAAAAATCTTAAGACTAAATATTTCTCTGTCCCTAATATAGTGATCCTTTGTTTTGGACCTACGCATTTCACATGGTGCTTAGTCACCAAGGATCACAAGCAATATCTTAGCCTGTTAACGAAGCTTAGTCTCTTTAGTTTCTCTATAAATAATCCTTAACTTTTCCCCAACATCTAGAATTTGGCCATTGACTTAGTAAAACCCATTCATAGGGTATCTTTTTCTAATCTTAAGCTAGAGGAGCTAGTTTGCTCAAATCTACACCCATTCTGAATTTTCCTAATCCTGAACATAATATTTTATGTTAAATGCCAAAGGCATCTCGTTGATTCTATTTGTATTGTAGATAACCATCCTCACATGCACCAGCACCCCAGACCTTTGACACTGCAAGCTGAGCAGCAATCTCTCGCTCCACCAACATGTACGTCCTTGGCACAATCTAAAGATCCAGTCCCCTCAACATTTGGACTTCACCTCAAGTCAGTCTACTTTCAATTATGCATTCCTGTTTGTTTTTGCGGGTTGGAATTTGTAAAACACTATTCTTTGATCTAAAAGTTGGTTGCCGCTATTGCATTGCAAAGACAAGTGGGCTCAAGCTCTGTGTTCTGCACTTGCATGCTGATGTGCTGGGTAATTTGGTCTTATTGGCTAAATCGGGAGTGTCTGGGAGATGGGGAGAGAGGAGCATAACCATCATGAAGATTAGAACTTCAAAACATCTAGGTAGTATTCATTAAAAATGACATTACCCAATTATGGATCTGGCAATCCAAGTCCTAGAAGGGGCGGACTAGGGATAGTCCTAATCTTTGGTGTTTTTTTTTTCTTTTGACGCAAAGTGGCTACCCTAGGTTTTGATCTTGTGCCATTGTATTTGTTAGCCCAAGCTTTTACCGCAGCAACAAGAAATGCCCCCTTTAGGAAGTATTCGTTTATAACAATGATTTATGATATGTAATAATAAGAATATATTGATTTGGTTGTGAATTTAGGAACCGTTTGGAACCCTGCTGTTAAAGTTGCAATGCAACTTAAGTTGCAATTTGTTGACTTACAAGGAGGCTCGGATCATTTGTTTGCAGAAGTGTTTTGGGAAAAGAAAGCCATCGTTGACAGATAATTTGTTGAACAACTTGCAAGCGGACATCAAGTTGGAGCAGTGGATGTACATGGAGATGAGGGTGTTCTAGATGAAGAGGTCAATGTCAAAGCTATTGGTGGAGAGAGCTTGAGTGTGGATCTAGGCACCTATGGGGAGGGTTGGATGGCGATGTAGGCCTTGAGGAGGGTGGAGAAGGTGAAGGAGAGAGGTGAGGGGGTTGGTGGTGGCATAGGAGGAGATGGTGGAGGGGAGGAGGGTGGCATGGTGAAGTTTGATGTGGAGGAGGTGATCATGGGCTTCTTGAAGATAATGGGGGCTGGTGGTGGTAACTAGGATGGTGGCAAGAGGGGACTTGAGAGTGGGGCATGGGAGAAGAGGGGGAGGAAAGGAGGAGAGGTTTGTTGTCTTGAAGTTCGAGATGGAGGAGGCAGCCATAGGCCTTCCATAGGTGGCGTCATCAAAGACATCGATAGTGAGAACAACGTCAAGGAGGGACTCTAGAGGTAGGGGTGGGGGCAGAGGAGAAGAGAAGGATGATGAAAGCCTGCTTAGCAAGGTTCGCTGTTTTGGTATCGGACCCCATACCGGTGCCACATTAGCATTATATTGGTACAGTATGGTGCGGACTTTTTTCGGTATACCAAGTGTTGGTATGCCACCAGTATCGAATATCGGTACGCCATCCATACTGAGTGCCGGTATCGAACCGATACGGTACGGTGCATCTCTTATCGTCTAGTTCAGGCCGGTACGGCGAACCATGCTGCTTAGTAAAGATCGAGGTGGAGCAGATGGCCGTGGGCCTCCTATTGGTGGTGGGGGTTGGCGACAACAAAGACGGACTCGGGAGTGGAAAGGTGGGGAAGAGAGGAAGGGAAGGACGAAGAGGAGAGTTTTTTAATTGAGATATTTACTTGAGCCGTTGCAACTCATCCTATGGTCATTTCAACAATAAGTCCTACGACAATATAGTCCTAAGTTGCATTCCAATAAGTAACTCAACTTATTATGCAATTTGAATTGCGGGCATCCAAACAAGCGGACCTACCCACATTTGCTACTTGAGCTATATGCGGCTCCACTTATAAGACTCCAAACATCCTCTTAGAAATTTTAGATTGATGTGAAGGTAGTGCTCAGGGTATTATGCCATACCGGCCAGTACGGGCCGGTACGAACAGGTCCGGGCAGGGACCGGTACCGAATCAGCATGGGATTTGGTACCATAAGTTTTTTATTAAAAAATCGGTCGGTACGACTATCGTACCGGTACGGAACCGGTATGGACTGATACGGAACCGGTACGTACCGGTCCGAATCGCCACTGGTACGCTGATCGGAACCGGTACGGCGGACCTTGGTAGTGCTAGTATCAAAGTTTGTCGAACCGGTATCGAGACTCGTACCGGTTCGAACCGAACCGGAAGTGTTGTTCACGAACCGGCACACCCTAATTTATATTTTTTTGTAGTTCTCTCTTTTTAAACTTTTTTATAAATTTAAGCGTAATTTGATAATTTTTTGTTGTTTTCTTGATGTTTTTTAAAGCCGATTCCATGCTACGGCACCTGCTGTGGCAATGATTGCAATAGCCCCATAGCGGGGCCTCGGATCTAGTGCGAACCGACTAGTTAGCACCGAATCTGAGTTGAACAGGATAGAACCGTCCAGTTTCGTTCGGTTTCGGCCGGTTCCGGCCACATCCAATCAGGTTGCAGCCACTAGGGGGCGGAACCATTTTTCATTGGAGAACCGACCCCGTCAGAGACCGGGTTGGCTCGGTTCGGGCGGAACCGGCCGGTTCGGCTCGGTTCAGCAATCCTTGGCTAGTATAATGGAGAACACTGCCATTCTTCAATTATGTCAATAGATCTATTAAGTGTTGGAACTAAACATTGATTGACATGAGAGAAGTAGAATACTGAATATATGTAGATGTCTCTATCTTAGTCACTATCAATTTCACTTTTTTTTTAAAGTGTATTACATTTTAACTAGTAGGAAATGCAATATATGGAGTCATTACTTGAGTGATTGAAAGAAAGGGGACACATCAATACATGGTTTTTGCAGACTTGGAAGAATACTTAAAATAGCACCAGAAGAAATGTTCTAGTTGTTGTTGTTGTCATGAAAGGTGTATTCATACCTTAAAAGACATTCATTTTTCCTTCTTTTTTTTTTGTCGAGAAATATTATGGGTCTGCCATTTTGTGTGTTTGAAACTTGGAGCTGTTCCCAGCGAATGAGCTGCAGAGAGAGGTGCAATAAGTCTTGTAGGCACCTCAAAAAGTATATTTGTGAGCACATGTATATAGTAGAGGCTATAAGTGGAAGAAGTAACAGGTTGTGGTTGGGTAAGTGAGATTCCAGATGTTGGCCTGCCCTAAGTTCAACTTTGAGCATGTTTTGACACATAAGTTGTATGTGAATTCTTGAAGACATCTGAAGGTGCCTTCTTGGTGTTTTTACAAGAATAAGGTTATATGTGAATTTGGAAGTATGAAGGAAAATTTTAGAGGACATGGGCCAAATATCCAGCAATGGTAAAGTGAGATATGGTAAATTTTAGAGGGATAGAGATAAAATTGAATATGGGGAAGAGATACCTTATTGAAATCATCATAGTCATCTTGGGTCAACTATATAGGAAAATGGAGAGAGTCACTGATTGATCTAACTGAACTGAAACAGGGTAGATTATAAGGATCAGGCACTTCTGTTGTATTGTGTATTGTGTGATTCCCACTTGCAATAAAGACTTGGTAAAAATTTTATATGACGTCGTGAAGGTCAACAGTCTTTTATGGACCTTTGTTTGCATCAAAAGCTTTGTACCATATTTCATCTCTGTTCTTTATGTTTTTCTTGTTAATTTTTGGTTATAATCTTCGTGAATTTTATATAGTATCAAGTAAACTACTGATATTCTACTTACATGCTCTCATTTTTGTATGTATTGCGTGGACTCTTTTAGGCTCAAGTCCATAGGCATGTTCACAAGTTTCAGGGAGTGTACGCAGTGTTCTCTTGTTTCCATAAAGACTGGTGGGTGTGGTGAAGATTGTACAGTGTCCACAATCCTTGAGGTGTGACACTGGATTGAAAGCTCAAAAGCTGATGAACAAGGATGCTGTCCTGCAGGCAGCAAAGAAGGTAACATCTATAATCATCATTATTATTATTCATGGGAAAGCTACTTATACTAAAATAATAATCATCATTATTATTTTTTTAAAAAGTTAGGGAACTATACCTAACTATGCTAATCTGTTATTTGCATCAAATATATAAAGACTGTATGCATTTTGTGTTACTGCATTATAAATTTTTCCAGCTTCCTTGTGATCAGATGTTAGCTGAAAAGATGTTTCTGAAATGCATGTAATAACCCATGAGGAATGGCTATCATCGTTTTGTCGTATTTTTCTTCCACTTCTTGTAACTACTATAATGTGACTGCTATTACAATGTGAAGTTCTGAACTATGATCTTGTTTCTGCCCACCAATATGTATATACTTCTTTCTTATTGTTGAGTGAAAGCCTGGATCTTGAATGTTGGGACTAGATCAAAGAACGGAGAATGATGAACAAAGTGTTAGGCTATCTGAGAGTAATCTTCTGCAGGATTTTGTTTTAATCTGTGTATCTTAACCATGTTCAGGTCTGTTGCAGTGAAAATATAGTTTTGTTAAATGAAGAGCAGTCCATAACTGTTTCTTGAGTCCTTGGTCACTGAAATAAAATAGTGCTCCTCACAAAATGCTTAAGAAGGTAAACACAGAGGAGATTCATTACTTTTTACGAATGAAGTTATTCAAGGATAGCTAACAGGAAAGACAAGGGTCTCAACCACCTTAAACGAATGTTTGGCTAATCAATGTCATGAAGCTATTGTGAGATGTAGTAGTCTGAAGGGTTGAAATTTGTGGATTCTGAAGGAGCACTTCAACTACTTGAACTTAAGATATATCCAATCCGTGGAATTTTGTGAGATGGTTAGCTATTGTTGACAGTCCTTGGAAATTATTGACCTATATTTTCATTCAGGTTAAGGGCCCATCTAGTTTGGTTTAAGTGCTGGGTGGGAACCTGCTTTGCTGCAGTGGCTTTGGCTCCCTCTGGGCTGAAGCCACCTAGGGCCGTTTCTCCCAAACTGTCGCCATTGCAAGAACCAACTTCAACTTCACTTGGGCCAACAAACACCTGAGGTGGGCTCCTGCTGGGCCAAACTCAGTTCAGATGCCCAGTTACAGGCAACCAAATAGGCCCTAAGCCAGATGAAGCCTTTTGGCATAGAGAAGAGCACGCATTCTTGTTTAGCTTCTACATAATATGGTTACCTTCTTAGTCTTTTACATCGTATTGTATGCTAGCTTGATCTTTCTGAACTGGTATTTTTTGCATCCAAAATGGCATTCCCTTGGATTTCATATATATTGATAAACTATTACATCCAAGTAAAAGTGAAGTTCTAACCCTTCCATAGGAATATGCAAAATAATGTGACTTAATTTTGATTTTTTCTATTTTTAATTCGTTATTCCTTGGCTAAAGAGGCTGGCAGCACACATTTTTGCATGGGTGCTTCATGGAGAGATATAGTAGGAAGGAAGACAAATTTCAACCAGATCCTTGAATATGTCGAGGAAATAAGGTATTCTAAACATTCACGCTAAACCCTTTTAAATTTGTAAGGCTGAGGCTACAGTTGAAGCTAAACAGTTAATATTTCAAAGCTTTGGTGTACCAATAAAAAAAAGATCTAAATTTTGCAGTTACTTCGATTAATTATTATATGACATCATTGCAGTTCTCTTGGGGGATCCATGTAGTTGTTGACAAAAGCGCTTGGATTGTATGCCAATCCAAATGCATAATCAAGGTTTTAAGTTTCCTTTTTGACCTGAGAACTCTTTATATAGTAGATATTTTAAATTTTTCATAGATATATCTCTTCTTTGTGAGCGAAGTTATGCAGTTCTTTTCATTTATCAGAGGCATTATATGACTTGGAAAAGCAGAAGAGGGCTGTGTCTCTCTTTTGCGTATGCTGGCCACCCTTCCTACATACCCTGAAAGTGTTCCCATCAATTCTCTGGTTGCTGTCGAGGGCATACCTCTTCAAGGTCAGAAGGTGATAAAATTATCTACCTATGTGAGTGATATTTCAATTGTGAAGTTCCTTAATAACATTTTCTCTATTTATGGATATTGTTGGTGCTATCTCAGTCATAAATTCATTGACATATTGAACTATGTACTGCATGACTGCCTGATATATATCCAACTGCACCAAATTCATCATGCATTTCTTCCCATGTTCTTAAACTGATGCTAAATTCAACCACTACCTGCCTTTTCAATTTTGACCAAGTCCATCTCAGATCCCCAGTATCTTGTATGCAAGTAAACTTTTACTTCCTACACCATGATCGGTCAAGTTGAATCCAGATTCCAGATACTATTCCATTGGTAGATAAAATACTATGCTGAGACTCGAAACAACATATTTTGATATGATATACTTTCATCAGTGATATTTCATATCTTTTCATGAATCAATGAAACCACTGGCTATTTTTCCTATAAGAAGGATAATTTTACTCATCATAATAATGTATATAAAGGCCATTTCTATAGCTAGGACAAAAATTGACTCGAAAATTAAGCTGGCTTTCACCTAAGGCATGAGATGCTTTGGCGAGGCTTTATGTTTGATATCTACTAACTATTACTCTTCATCATGTGGAGATATTGGAGATGATTCAGATGATCGCAGCTGCTCGTATCATGATGCCAGAGGCAATGGTGAGGCTATCAGCTGGCCGAGTACGATTCTCCATGCCTGAGCAAGTACTATGCTTCCTTGCTGGTGCCAATTCTCTCCACACAGGAGACGTTATTGACAATGCTCAACAATGACTTTGATGCGGACCAAATGATGTTCAAAATCCTCGGTTTGATCCCTAAAGCTCCTAGTTTTTCAGAAGAAATGGCAGCACCAGAACTGGCGAGATGTGATGAACCATCTCCAGTATAGGTTGAAGCGACTAACTTCCAAGAGGGTATTGATATCCAGTATTTTGTTGGGCACATCCTGTTGTACATTAAGTTAAACCAGGAAATAAATTCTGATTTATTACTAAAGTTCTACCTCTTTTCTTTGCATTGTTCCAGTCTCTTGGCACTCTTCTCCTTTCTTTGTCCTGAAGTGTGTAATTAAAGTACTCGGAGATGGTGAATTGTTGATGTGAGGTCTTGCAGCATGCTGGCAGCTGAATGTTGCAATTTGTAGATAACAATCTGACTACAGATTCTTGTTTGGACCAGACTGGATGTTGATACCTGCATGCATTTGCATTCTTATTTTCTGAGAACACACAATGTCCTGAAGGGAGACTGTTGGGATTCCCTCATAATTAAGGGCAGCCATGGGTAAGGTACTGTGGCTCAAAAACTTCCAACTACTTACCATACAAACCTTTACGAAGAGAGAGATGGCAAAATTTCTGATGAGAAACATGATGGAAACTGAAAAGTGATGATTGTCACCTAAAGTCTTCCCTCAACTTAAATGTAGTCCACCAACCATGCATGAGAATAGTGCCAGACCACGACATGTGGGAACTAGTTGGCCATCGGTAGGTCTTTCTTCTAAACCAGCCACTGAGCTGGAAAGGCAACACTTTAGTCTACCGTAGCTGAGAAACATCAATGAGTGGCTCTAAATATTTTCAGTTGATGAAATCTTCTCACCTCTGTCCTTCGTCGCCTTGATGAGATTTGAGGTTGGTGTACTAGGTGGTGGTTGTGGTTTCACCCATCAGCATAAATATAGCCTTGTAGGGGAGAAATTGTATCCTACCCCTGCGTGCATCATGCACGCCGATAATTATAGCTGCTCATTTTTGTAATAGTGCATTGAGAAGAGCATTTGATGAATGAGAGCCATAACAATGAGGAGAGAAATTGCATCCTACCCCGTGCACCATATGGCTGTGCAGGCTGATAACCATAGCTACTCGTTCTTGTAGCAGTGCATCGAGAAAAGGACTTGATCAATGGGACCTAAACAACGAGCGGCTGTGATAGGCAGAAGATATAATTTCTCCTTCTAGGGTCACCATGTATATTGGTCCAATGACAATACTTCTTGAAACTAAAAGAAAAATTCTCAGTCAATATTCTTTCCTGGACCAATAGGTTCAATCGATCTTCTCATCTTCTTGAGAGGGTGTGACTTTGGGTCCTGATTGTAATCGAAAGTGGATCTATTAACTGTCCCCGGTAGAAATGGAGGCTTTGAGGCTCGATGACCTTGCGATGGTGTCATCGCCCATAGCATCAATTTTGTTCTAAACCAATTCAATGAACTTAAATATCCGATAAACATTAAAATAGCAACTAGCATTTGAGCATTCATGGTTCATCCTATTTTACATTGATGGTAGCTTGATTTATGAAGATATGAAGTGGTCCGATGCTAAACTTAGTGAGAGGTCACTATCAAATTTGTTGCTTGAAAGATACAAATAACTGCTCTTTGATATGATTAATTATAATGGGAAGTTTCTAGTGGTTGCACATTTTTGCCTGACAATTTGAGAATCTTTAGTTGAGTTTGATCGAGGTGCATTTCCAAATATTTGGATCTAGATAATTATAATATAAGTTTTTCTTTCTCTCTCTCCCCCTCTCTCTTTTCCTACTGAAAAAAATAAAAATCAATCATATAATAGTTTCATGATCTACCTTTTTTTTTTCTGAGCAAAATGACGGAAAATTCCTCTCATCTCCTTGAGAGGGTGTGACTTTAGGTCCTGATTGTAATTGAAAGTGGATCTATTGATTGTCCCTAGTAGAAATGCAGGCTTTTAGGCTCGATGACCATGTGATGGTGTCACCGATCATAATTGGCAAGTATCAATTTTGTTCCAAACCAATTCAATGAACTTAAAATCCAATAAACATTAAAAAAAGCAGCTTGCAATTGAGTACTTATGGTTCATCCTATTTTACATTGGTGGTAGCTTGATTTATGAAGATATGAAGTGGTCCAAAGCTAAACTAGTGAGCAGTCACCATCAAATTTGTTGCTTGAAAAATACAAATAACTGGTCTTTGATATGATCAATTATAGGGGGAAGTTTCCAGTAGTTGCACATTTTTGTCTAACAATTTGAAATTCTTTAGTTGAGTTTGAGGTGCATTTCTAAATACTTGGATCTGGATAATTATAATATAAGCACCCCCCCCCCCCCCCCCCCCCCCCCCTCCTTCTATATATATATAAAAAATCAATCATATGGTAGTTTCATGATCTACACTTTTTTTTTTCTTTTATTTATTTTTTTCGAGCAAAATGACAGAAAATTCCGTCGAACATGTTATTAGAAACAAAATGAGTACAAAAAGAAGAGATAAAAATAAAACAAGAAAATAACTAAGGATAAAGAGAGAGAAGGCGATGGATTCTGACTAGGCTACCGCTTTCATCCCTTTGCTGTTCATTGGTACAACGATCTAGCTGACTTTGAAGTACTTACCAGTTTTTTTTTTGTCATATTTAGATGGCATTATTATGAACATGAAGTTCGGTTTAAATTGTATACCAACCAATTATCTAACAACCGGTTAATTTGTTTTCAAAGGTGCTACAACAAACAAGCTAAACTTAAGTTTGTAATTAGCTGTTTCGCCAGGGATGAGGAGAAATATATCCTATAGCTCTCTCCTCTAAGGGCTTTTTTAGCTATTCCTACAGAATTAGGTTGAAAATCTTGTAGGATTTATAGATTAGGCCGTCCATTTAAGCATGGTCCTGCTACATCAACCAAATTTCATCTAGCCCAAATTATGTGGGAAGAAAAAAAATGACCTTCATAAGTTCTTTTCTTTTTCTTTCTACACCTCAGAGGTTAGGATATAGACTGGGTTTGGACAGGCACTTAGAAAATATAAGATAGAGGGGCCAAAAAATTTTTTTAGCCCAATCATATAGAAATATCTAAATAGGCTCAAAAAAAAAATTTTGCCCTCAAGGTTTGTTTGAGAAATCTAGCAAAATTGGGCTGAAAATTTTCTATATAAACCGTGCCTGTTCGGCTGATCAGCCCGTTTTCTTCTAAAATCTTATAATCCTAGTTTTGGCCTAAATCTCATTTGTGGGCATGTTGGACTGCACGATAATAAAAAAAAAAATCTATGGAGATGTTATTTTTTCTTTCCAGAGAATTTGAGCTAGAAAAAAATTAGGTTGATACAGATCTTATTTAAATAAATTATGTAATTAATAACCCTATAGAGAATCCAGCTCAATCCTGCTGGATTTTCTAGACAAGCCCATTCATTCTATTACTGTAGCAAGAATTTCCACATAGAGGTATCATATTACAATATTACAGGGTCACATGATCTATGTTGGTACAACAAAGTTAGTAGCTGTGCTTGGCTAAGAAAACTGTACAAGATCCTCCAACCCAAGTCATCATAACATCCTAAACTTTGGTGCAAGACAGGTCTAGATGGGCCACAATAAAAGCAATGCCGACCTACAGTTTCCAAATTCGATTCTATTCAGACCGGCCTTATCCCATGACCCAAAGCATCCATGTACCAGCTGGGTGGTGGTAATTTCCTGTGGTTAGATCGCAGAAATCTCATTCAAGAACGCATTAATTCAATATTGCTACAAATATTAATCATCTAAAACCCTAAGATTGCAAGTTATATCTACCTCTCTAAATGTTCTTCAAATCAGATAGCATCCCAGAACCTACGCAGCTACCATCACAAGATCTAAGACGTTACATCAAACTTTAATTGAATTGGTTGTCACAAGACCTTCGTGTGATCTCATGCCTTTTTCTTCTTCTTCTTTTTGTTTTTTGGGTTCGCCTCCCTACTTATTTTGCACCTGCATGACCCTTATATAATACCGTCAAGTTTCCTACTTCCTAGCTCACACATAGTAGAAGGATGCGAGCCTTACCCCAAGGACGAAGCCTCCTCCAAGACCTCAAGGTCACCATCCTAAGCTCCACCACTCTCTATCCATCAGAAAAAACTGAGAGGAGGTCCATGTTCCTCTCAAACATAGACCAGGTACTCAATTTCGACGTCGAAACCGTTCACTTCTTCGCCGCAAACCTCGAGTTCCCCTCGACGGCGGTTGTCGAGAGGCTTTCGCCGGCGCTGGAGAAAGTACTCGTACCATATGATTTCCTGGCAGGGAGGCTGAAGGTGGAACCTGGAGATGATGGTCGGCTGATCATAGACTGCAATGCTGCTGGTGTGGAGCTGGTGGTGGCCTCCAGTGAGCTCAAGTTGGAGGAGGTTGGAGATTTGGAGTGCCCAAACTCGGCATTCCGGCAGCTGGTAGCAAAGAATATTCCAGATAACGGGTTGGCTCTTGAGGACCGGCTTCTTTGTTCTTTTCAGGTATTTGAACAAGAAACATGTTCTACCAAGAAAACAAGAAACATATATATATATATATATATATATATATATATATATATATATATATATATATATATATATATATATATATATCACGTATGGTAGTATGAAGAGCTTGTTTAAATAAACTAAAGCACTTACAAGTTGGCTATCCTCTTCTAGTGACCTACGTGACATCATAATTGCTCGCACCAAGGCTTCCATGTCTTTTCTAAAACAACCTATCACTTTTGTTAATGCACAAAAACTGCAATTAATAGTCGAACAGCATTATAATATTGTCAAACATCTAATACCAAGTGATAATGCTGTCTTCTATATATCAAGACTTGGCATGCAGAGAAATTTATTTATAGGTTAGCGTTTCTTTACGTCACTAATTACTTTTTGCATGGGCATGCATCTTGGTACAATAGTAGCATTGCTTCATCTAAATATTACAGATTCAAAAAAAGAAAAAAAAAATATATTTTAAATATATCTAGAATTGATTATATAAGCCCATCGATCCCTTGTGAAAGGGTTGAGAACATATACCGCAAAATCTATGATAGCTAGCCACTCCTCTCTCTTTTTATTCTTTGCCGATGTAGTCATCTTTGCGTGAACCAGATGCATTATTAGGGTGAAAATGAGCGCTTGGGTGCTATCCAACCTTGTAGATATCTTGTATACTATTTAATGGCCTATTGAAGTAATATAGACTTGAAGGGAGTACTTGAGACAAAATTGTTAGACAGGCAGCACATAATGTCTCTCTCACATTAAAGGAGGGGTTAGGTGTATCCGAGGTCGGTTCCACCCTAATAGTAATTATAGCTGCCACTTTTTACCATCAAATTTTTGGTTGGATCTGGTCCACCGACCACCATTGAGTTGGTGGACCAGTCTTACGACAAACCAACATATATAAAATATGCATGTATTGTTCTATTTTTCTTGTTTTTTTATCTATATTTGTGGGTGTTGGTTTGACTGGTCCCTCGGGGTGGTGGATTATCGATCTACTCCAACCAATAATCTCTTCGCATATTTCGTGCTGTTTTTACAAATCTTCTGCAAGTTGGGCTCATACCATTGGCCAAAAATATCTATGTGAAATTATTGTCTTGTCATTTAATTAGGTAAGAATAAGACCTAGCTTTTTTTTTTTTGCTACAATAAGGCCTAGCTTTGAACAGCCAATTTTATTTTGTGTGTGTGTGTGTGTGTGTGTGTGTGTGTGTGTGTGTGAGAGAGAGAGAGAGAGAGAGAGAGAGAGAGAGAGAGTTTAAAAAAAATGTTTTTGTAAATATTTTTTGTCACAATGCAAAATATAAATATTAGAAAAAAATATTTATGCTTATTTGGCAAGCTTGAAAAATTCTGCAGGTAACCTCGTTCAAATGCGGTGGCTTCGCGCTGGGCATCTGCAACAACCACATCACCTTCGACGGCCTCAGCTTCCAGACCTTCCTCCAAAACCTCGCCGCCGTCGCATCCAACCGGCCCTTAGCCACCACCCCCTGCAACGACCGCCGCCTCCTCGCCGCTCGCTCTCCGCCACAAGTCTCATTCCCCCACCCTGAGCTCATCACCCTCCAATCCATCCCCCACCCCAACCAACACCCACCCTCCACCCTCCTCGACTCCCTCTCCAGCTACCTCCACTCCCACCTCTTCCACCTCAGCCCCGACGACATCTCCGCTCTCAAAGACAAAGCGAAAACCTCCCCTCCCCCCGCCGCGTCCAGCTTCAACGTCGCCGCCGCCCACCTCTGGCGGTGCAAGGCCCTCGCATCAAGCACGCGCAGTTCAAACAAGTTGTCGACCGTCCTCTACGCGGTCGACCTCCGGTCGAGGCTGAAGCCGCCACTCCCACGCTCGTACGCCGGCAATGCGGTGCTGAGCGCGTACGCGACTGCGGCATGCAGTGAGCTCGAGGCGGGGCCATTCGCTCGGATCGTCGAGTTGGTCTACAAAGGGGCGGAGAGGATGACCGACGAGTATGCTCGCTCGGTCATCGACTGGGGCCAGCTAAACCAGGGTTTCCCCAGGGGGGACGTCGTCGTGTCGTCGTGGCTGAGGCTAGGGTTCGGCGAGGTGGAGTACCCTTGGGGGAGGCCTAAGCATAGTTTCCCCGTGGGTAATCCCCAGTGGGACATCATCCTGCTGTTTCCTGCTAGTGGAAAGGAGGGCAAGGGGATGAATGCACTGGTTCCGCTTCCTACTGAAGATGTGGAGAAGTTCAGAAGCCTCTTCTATAAGTTTTTAGCTAGAGATGTGGTTAATTAGAAGCTAAATAAGTTTTCTAAGTGCTATAGGTTGAGCTGTTAGATTATAAGCAAGAGTGCAGCTGGTGTGTTTTTATTTTCTCTTGGGTATCAGCTGGTGAGTACGTTCTTGGTTTGATGCTTGTGTGCATGTGGATTTGTCTAATACGTAGTTCTCTATAGTTTTTGTTACATTAATGGATTAGTGGACTAAAATATATCTTACGTACTTGCAGGTTTTAGTTATATTTTTCATTTGATGATGTAAAATACCATTCAAGCTTGATTTGGGCTACAACGGTGGCACATCTGACTCCAGACCAAGCTCATCCGGTTTAAAGGCATATTTAGTTGTATGTAACTAGGCATCTGACAAATTCAGGTGATCAGTCCAACGAAATCTGATTCGACTGAGCTGAATTTGTAGACTGGATTGCAGAACATTGAAAGCACAAAAGATCGATATTCTCATTGATAATTCAGAATTCTAATCATTTTAAAATGTCTTGAATTTCATCCAATTATTATACCTTCAGAAGATTTGACCCAGGCTTGAAAATACCAATATCCAAAAATCGTGAGCCTAAAGATTTAAGAAAGGATGACAAAGGGTTTGGGACACTTGATTTTTGAATGTACGTACAACACTGTCTCGCGGAGCCCTTCTTTTAGAAGATTTCTTAACAAACCTAAGCCCTCTAATTTTCCATGATAAAATCAGCATTGAAGCCTGATTGCAACAAGAAGGGCATGCTATCGCAGATCTGATATACCAAAAACATTTCTCATGTAAAATCGTATAACACATAGAGTGGAAATTAAGACATTAAATCCGAACAACAGAAAAATAAGGTCCATGACTCCAATAAATGCATTGGTAATACCACCAGCAAGAGATCCCAAGGATCCTGAAGCAACAAATAGATATCAAAGCTACAACTACTAACAACATTGATGACAAGATTGAGATTCGAGAAGCAGACCAACAACAAAATAGATAACAATTCGAAGGGAACTCCACAAAGCTAAGATTTCAAGCTGTGGCTTCATCCAACATCTTTTCAAGTCTACCATTTCCTTCCATTACTAGAGCCCTATCTTTCTCCAGACAACAGTAGTTGATAAACAACAATGCAAAAGAAAAGAACAAATCACATAATCTTATACAAAGTTGACCTAAGCTTATTCAAAGATTAAGCAGTGTAATCAAAGCTGACCTACAGAACAAATAAATAAAAGAACAAAGTTTGATGCGTACAGCAAAAGATTTCATCTCAGTTTGAATTAATGTCAGGCACTGTTTGATTTATGTTTGTTCGACATCCATAACGAGTATACACACAGCATATATGCCACAACAATGAAACATAATGAACATTTAGGGACTATTTGAACTATGAAGCAGCGAGTACTATTTTCACATAAAATTACCCTCACAGAGCCTGTGGATTTTGATTGAAGAAAAGTTTATTGATCATGCAGAGTTTCACATCACCATCTTTGCTACCAGTCAAGAACAAGCTGGTATTTGGGGTAGTTGAAGTCCTGGTGACAATTCAGTCACACCAAGTAATGGCATATATTTTAGAATCTAGTTTCCATTCAAGAAGACACTTTCTAATAGAATCTTCAACTACAAAGCTTTTATGCTGGCATTTTGACAAAGTTACTCACATCTTAGCTCGGTTTGCCATCTCTCATAATATTTCTCATGTATAAGATTGTTATACACTACTCTCATTGTTTTTCCTCTCTAATATCCATTGAGAACTCATTTGTTTTGAGAGTAGTTGATTTAATGAAATTATAATTAGCAATTTCTATTAGGGAAAAACTACAGTAAGACCCTTTTTTTTTCTTGGCAAAATGGTGTATTAAGTTTGGCTTATCGTTTGCATCTAAACATATCTATGTATTCCTCAGATGTTTGTGGTACAATAAGCTATGGCGCTTGGTTTAGCTACTAAAACCTAAATAAAAGGGGTGTGTGTGCACGCATGCGCCTGTGTGTGCTGAGAGAAAGAGAGAGAGGTAAAATGGATATTCACTCAGATCCAACCAGGATTAGATCGGATGATAGGGATTCTACATCAACGATTCTTATAGTTGGATATGATCTATTATCTTTAACCTACTTACAAAATAAAAATCACGTTTTTTAGAGATTCATAGCCTGTACAGCAAATTATCAAAAAAAATGTATTTATCTTGTTATTTAAATTGTTCAAAGTTTTGGACCACTTGATGCATAAAATAGGAGCCTCCAAATTACATAATTTTGGTGTATAAATATTTTAAAGATAGTATACCACATCCAATAACTGGGATCATTAATATGAGATCCTATCATCCAACCTAGACTTTACTGAATTTGAGTGGAGATTCAATCAAATGTAGCCAAGTCTCTCTCTCTCTCTCTCTCTCTCTCTCTCTCTCTCTCTCTCTCTCTCTCTCTTCCTATATATGTATGTATGTATGTATTATGTTGGCCCAAAGAGGAAGTGCTAACTCATTCATGTTGTCACCCACAATCGAGTTGACTCTCTCTCTCTCTCGATAGCATTTTAAGGGATGGGTGCTAAATATTCTGAGCCATTTTATCTGCAAATTTGAGAAAATCAAAGCTTTCTCCCCCATAATAACATTTGCAATTTTTTTTTTTTGGAGTAGGCCAAGAGTCTTATGAATTTTCTTTCATAGTTTTTCCTTTTGAGCGTATCATTGTCATCATTAGGAAGGTTACAAGAAACCAACCTAAATATCTAAAATTTGAAAGGTGAAAATTTTTGAAAATATCTTATAGTTTTGAGATGTGAATAGGCATGTTAGACCTCGCTAGGCAATAACTTAAAAAAGATTTAAAAATAATCACTTTTAAAATTATTATAGTTAATAATTAATTACTTTTAAAAGAGAGTTGTGAAAACAATTTTCGTAAAAGGATATCTAATGCAACTCAGGATTCTAAATGCACCATAAACCGCCCAGCTCTAGGCCTGATAGTGCAATGTTCAATATTTATGCAGGGACATTAGAGTAATAAGGGACTGAATTGCAAGATATGGCTTGTGTAAGAACAAGAAAACAAACTTGTTTCATTCTACTTACTGAGAGATTCAATAATGCAATAAGCACACCATATCACCATGCTAGACCATGTAGCTAAATTGTCACTAAGTGGACCTAAAGAGGCTAGTCTTTGGTAAATGGATACCTAAGCTATCCTATCCCAATTATGTATCTAGTATGTGTCATCTGTCTTCAGGTCAACTGAAATGAGATACGATTGATTGTTTTCTCTTAGATTGGATAAAAAAAATATCCTAATTTAATTTGAGAAGAGAAACAGCCCCCCTCCCCTAGAAGAAGGTATCCCTAACTTAAATACATAGGATGGAAGGTGAAAAATTTGAAAACATCTAAAACATTTGAGAATCGACCAATATAGCAAGCAATATATCAAAATCTCGGCCAACAAAGTAAATTTAAAATTAACAAGTATTTTTATTAATCAAAATATCTATTCAAGGAATTAACATCATTTCGAGCCTATAAGTGAATATATTATATCGATTTTACTCAAATTTTTATCACTAGACATCAGTTAACAACTTAATGAGAACTTCAAAGTTTAACCCTGTTTCAGCACATGATGCATTTTGATGGTTACGTCCATGAATAATATGATCAGTGGCGCCTTGGATGGCTGTTGTGGAGTGCCGTGCAAATCTCTAGGAAACAGCAGGAAACTTACGCTCTAAGAAACAACAGAAGGAAGTCAACTAAACGCCTAAATTTGACGTTAGTCAGCAAAACAAAAAAAAAAATCCACCGTCACGTGCACATCCAACGCTACCAGTTTCTAATGCCTGCCTTCTTCTGTTTTTCCTCCTGCAACTGAAGCCCGGAGAAAAAAAAAATGGCAGCAGAAATGCCCGACTCCATCTATGACATCACCGTCAAGGTAATGGCTTCATCTCTTCTTCCCAAGACCCTGCTTTTGATGTCTTCCATCCTTTTTCATTTGCTGCTGTCTTGGGTTTCTGATGTGATTGATATGTTCTATTTCTGTTGCTAAGATGGAATTCTAGCCATAGTACGCGACTCAGTTTCTTTTTTCTTTTGTAATATTTTAACCAACTTTAAATAATTTGATTTTAAGGTCTTCTTTCAATCCAGGGGAATAGTTTACAGATCAGGTTCGATTTTGTTGGATTGAAGGCTTTTTCTTGTAAATTTGAGGACTTTTGATCTTATTCTTTCTTTCTTTTGACCAATTGTCCTTTTTATTGAAAAGAAGAATGGGTTTATAAATGGTTAATTGGATGATCTTTGATTCAGCATATATTTCTCTTCCATTTCCCCCTTAATTTTCTTTTCTCAGTTTTTTTATTTGATGGGGTGATTTTAATCGCAGGATATGAGCGGCAATGATGTGAGCCTCAGTACTTACAGTGGAAAGGTTCTTCTTATGGTCAATGTTGCTTCTAAATGGTATTTGCTCAACAAGAATTGCTTAGATTTCATTATTAGAGTTTCTCTTCTATGATAGTATCTTTATAAATTTAGATGTTAATGGAGATCAACACCTTAAGATCCAGTTATATATCTTATACAGATGATTTGGTGGTTTGCAACATGTTTGTATGAGCTATCTTGAATGATATCTGCTACATATGTCATTGAATTGTAAAGAGGTGGATGTTTAATGCTTGCATATCTTGGGCTTTGTGTTGCTCCAGAATTTGAACTCTAAATTGTAAAATTGAATCCATTAATATTCTGAGTTGGGAGGGAGGCTGCTCTTCAGGAAGTATTTGTTCGTATGTTAATTTGCTGATTGTTATTATCTCATGTATAGCTGTTAGTGTGGATTCTTCTAAATGGAATTATTGCTAGTTGGGTACTCTGTATTTTTAGCTTATGACTTCCTGTTGACCTGCTATGGTATTGTTTGGCATCTTTCGTGGATTAGTAATGAACCCAATGCCTGATATATTCACTGCTTCAGGTCAATCATCCTCTTTTTTTTTTTTAATATACTTCTGTGTGAAAGTTTCATAACTCTGGCTTAATTTCACTTTATGATTTGTGGCTCACTATTGTTAAGTCTGATATATATTGTCAATTCAGACGAAACAGCTTAAGTTTTGGGGATCTAGTGGTTAACTAACAAGGTATCAGTGCTCAAGTTTCTGGAGCTATGAGTGCACATGCAGTTCACACGACTCCAGTTTTTACCTTTTTTTTGTCTTCATTTATGGACGGTCTTAAATTTCGTATCAACTTTGGTGCTGATATATGAGATCTACTAGGATATTGCCCAGATTTTTTTTCCAATTATTGTTTAATATTAAATGCTGCATTTCATGGAACTATTTCTTTTATCATCCAAATATGGGTCTGCGTGCTGCTACATCTCCTAAGAAAAATCATATGAATGTAAATGCTGATCTATATCATTAACATGGAGCTGAAACTTCAATATACTCTATCTAAATCCAGATTTTTTCTTGACAACATGATGGTTTCATAGTTTTGAATTCTACTGGCAAGTGAACAAAGTTTTGTTGGTACATTTGAACCATCTTTTCTCACCCCCCCCCCCCCCCCCCCCCCCCCCCAAAAAAAAAAAGAAGTATTGGCATGATTAAGGTTGATCATGGCTTATCAGTTCAGAAATATTAATTGCCATTCTTATGTGTTAATTCTTGTATTTATTCAGGACTAACTAGTTTTTATCTCGACTAAGGAATTCAGCTACTGAAGATACCTCGTACCTTCCTGGGCATGAAAACTTGACTTGTTGATACTGGTTGGAAACATTAAAAAAAATAGGATGCCATTTGGGAACAAAGTCGTAACTTAATTTCAGAAGGGCAGTTATACTGGACATATTTATACTGACTTTTGATTTTCGCAATGCTTCATTTGTTTATTCTATTGCATAGTCTCCTGATCCTTTTTTAACTTTTGGGGTTGATGCAGTGGGTTAACACACTCCAACTACAAAGAGATGAATGCTTTGTATGAGAAGTACAAGAATAAAGGTTGGTTGCCAATTTGTGTTTCCTGTTCCATGAATTCAAATATCTTTTACATATTTTCAAATTATAGATGACTTGTTTGGTGATGTTTGATTTGGATTTATCTTCACAGGTTTTGAGATACTGGCATTTCCATGCAACCAGTTTGCTGGTCAGGAACCTGGAAACAATGAAGAAATTAAGGAGGTTGCGTGCACAATGTTTAAAGCTGAGTTCCCCATTTTTGATAAGGTGGTTAAAACAGAAATCTTCAACCCAAAAATTTTCCTTGCGCTGTTTCATTCATGACTATAACTATTTGGTACTGGCTACATGAGTCGTTCACCTACCATTTCCTTTGACCCAATGCGGAAATCCTTCGTGTGTTGCCTATGTTTATCAAGATCTTTATTTTCCCATCTCATATTGGAAGTTTTGAAATTAGAGTTCTTTGATGTCATAATAACTTCTCAATAACTTGGAGTAGGTGAAGAGATTCAGTAGTCCTTTACTGCTAGGAGCAAATAGGCCTCCCAACTTCAAAAATCTTATCTGTCAAATGGAGTTCTTTGAGGACTGAAATCTTATCATGCTAGGCTTGGATCAGCATTCAAATCAAGCTCCACATCTGGTCCATTTACTTGATATATGTTATATAAGTTAATTGGGATATGGTGCATGATATCTCAATTTTATCTCATAATCAGAGATAGATTATAACTTTCACAGAACAGCGAATGTATGTTTTGAATTTTCAGCATTTTGCTTGCTGAAACTGCGTCTGTCAATTGTAGATACGCAGAACATTGAAGATAAATAGTGATCCTAGCAATTTCTTAATCCAAATTGTCAAAAGCTTAATACAAGCCATAATATGAGCCAAAGTATAAAATTGTTCTGTGCTACATTAACCTGTGATATTCCAAGAGTCCACCATCAATTGGTTTATAGAAGGTAGGGACATCTATTATATAGCAGGGAACTCTAATCCATTCTCAGTTATTCATGAATCTTCAATTTGATGATTCAGAAAGTTGAGGTCAAAAAGATAAGGCTAACATGGACAGTCCACTTACCAAGTTGATGTAAACAATCCAACTAAAGCTAATGTACTTCTATTCTTTCAGGTTCATGTAATTCTAAAGTTTCCTTGTTCTCAGAAGGTGAATACAAGCAGAATAGTTTCCTAAGATATATTTTCTTAAAGAGATCCATAAAAATTCTTTTTTAAAAAGAATAGTGACCTCTCATTGATATTATATTCTCACGTTCCCTCCATTTTGCCTCGACTTTTGCTTCTTAAGTCAGGTTCAAGCATAGTGATGAGGTTTTCATATGAAGTTGGACAATATATGCCATTCTTTGCTGTGCTCAACATCTTTCAAACCTTTAAACCATATTCTACCTACTGGGGGAAAATACATTGTAATTCTACTTAGTTTTTTTCCCTTAGCATAAGAGAAACAAAGATCTTGTGGGCAGTGGAATTTAGATCAGACTGCCTTATACACATAATTGTCCAATTCTGCCTGCACAATGGGGTAACTTCATATGCCTGTTCTGGTGTATCTAAGAGTTGGGGAAATCTGATCGGTTCTGTAGAATACTAAGAAAGCATCAGTATTTATAGTAGATAAAGTACAGTAAAAAGGTGAAACTTGTGCTTTTTTTGATAGGAAATCTTACGCAATTGATTATTTATGATTTATGATGCATGTGGAAGATTTCCCTAAAATTATTACCATCTATAACAAATTTTTTCATCAATTGACAAGTTTTGGTGCTCTCAAGGTTCTTTTTTAATCCCCTTTTTTATGTTTTTAATTATATGATTTACTATTGAAATATTGGGATTTGCATCTGCCAGTGGCCAAGTTGGTCCCCTTCAAACTCTAGGCTTTGATCTGATTGCTACATTTTATATTGGGCCTTGTTGAACACAGTGTTGATTTTATGGTTTTCTTGAGGTTTTTTTTTTTCATTGGTTCAGTTTGAAAATCATATATTAGACCTTATCTATCTAACAAAAGAAATCACTAACATGTAAGCCATGGAAATATATATACAAATACATACATGCATACATAAATATATTTTGAAATCCTTTTCTTTTTTCCTTTGGTTTACTCTAGATTGAAGTGAATGGGAAGAACGCTGCACCCCTATATAAGTTCCTAAAATCCCAGAAAGGTGGTATTTTTGGAGATGGCATCAAATGGAACTTCACCAAGTTTCTTGTTGCCAAAGATGGCAAGGTCATGGAGCGATATGCACCAACCACTTCACCATTGAAAATAGAGGTTCTACTCCTGCACGCTGACCTCATGCTATTTTCCCCACATCCAGTAGCTGTGACACTCTTTTCTCTTCTTGCAGAAGGACATCCAGAAGCTTTTGGAGTCTTAACAAAGTCATCAACTTATTTCTCTGGATGCGAGTTTAATGTCAGGTTCCATATGTTAGGTTTGAATAAAAGGATGATGATGTGTATTTGAGGATTTACTCCTTGTAGAAAACTACCTGAGCTTGGATTGTTTTCCTGTCTGAAAAAAACAGTTATATTTAATTTCTTTACTTGCTCTTTGGTAAATCAGCAGACTTGGGTGATGCTTTACTGATCTGTTAATAAGCAAACAGGCACCATGGAAGACAAATTTTTGTTAGCTTGTCATCTGGAAAGTAGAGGGGCTTTATCCTGCTCATCTTCTGTCCTCAACTCTGACAGTAATTTCCTTCGCATCTGCCATGAATGCCATGTGTCTCACTTCTTTCGTCAATTTCTTGTGCTGTTGCTTGAGTTGTGCACCATGGTTAGTTCATATGGTGCAATCAGTAGATATCCATCAGTGGTTGTTTTGGATCACTAGTATGATCATAATTGATCCCTGATTAATAAGCCTTCCATGCATGCGAGTTCAGCTTAATGTATCAAAGCATAAGTTTTCATTTCTGCGGACCGTCTATTATGGACTTAAATCAAGTTGAAATTTCGATTAAAATGATTGGAAAAGTAGCAAAACTTGTAGTTGAGAACTTAAGATAGAAATCCACTAAACCATTTTACCTGCAACGTTATGAAATGTTCTCTGCCAATGCTGTATCTTGTTTCATGCAGAAGAATTGTTGTGTGGCATCAATTGTTATTTGCTAAATCAATATTGGAATTGGATAAGGTTGTCGGCCATGTCAATAGTTTGTGAAGTGGGCCAAAGCCCACTACCATCTCTCTCCACCAACATTGGAAGACATCTCTGAATATGGATAGAGATCCAAATTTCCGAGGGACACAGACCGTTGCTCTCCCGCCACAACTCAAAAATGATGAGCTCTTCTCGGGTGCTCATTTCCCACCCCTTGTGCCCTCCTCACCCCCAAAATCTTTGTCGTCCCTTCCACCCTCACCCCGAATGGAAGAAAACCCCAAACACCCTCTCTCTTCGACCAAAAGAGCCCATTTTTCCCCATTATAGAAATCCCGAAAGCCTCAACCTTGAACCCATGAAGGACGAACACAAGCAAGTCTTAACTAGGACGTATTCCAAAAAGATTAGCAGTTCACCAACTACACGGCTGTCGTACACCCAGAGCTTGAATAGATTGATAAATTCAGACAGGCTCGCCGAGGCCATGGATTTGTATGTCGAGATTAGAAACAAAGGCCTCGAAGCCGGGATTATTCTCGAATCTGTATTGATTGATGCTTTGATGAAATCTGGTCGAGTGACTGATGCCTTCCAAGTATTTGAATCAATGCCTGAGAGGAATGTCATCACATGGACTTCGATGTTATCAGGTTGCGTCCGAAATGATCGTCAGGCGATTGCGTTCTCCTTGTTTGTTGAAATGCTTGAAGCCGGTGTGCTTCCCAATGATTTCACCTTCAATGCCATGCTTCAGGCTTGTGCTGACCGGGGAGCTCTGGGTTTAGGAGAGCAGGTGCATTCGCTAGCGGTCCGTGCCGGGCTTGCGGATGATCGCTGGATTGGCAATTGTCTCATCGAATTTTATTCGAGATGTGGGTTGATGGCTAAAGCAACAAAAGTCTTTGATAGGATGCTGGATCTGGATTTGGTGAGTTTCACCTCATTGATTTCAGGGTTTTCTAGGAACAATCAGTTTGAGTCTGCAGTAAGTGCATTTGATCAGATGGTGAGACTGGGGTTAGAACCAAACGAGCACACGATCACTAGTATTTTGACTGCTTGTGGACCGCTGCTTGGTGAACAGATCCATGCCTACATGATTAAAACCATGATTGCCCAGAGTGTTTATTCTGGAAGTGCTTTAATTGATTTTTACTCCAGAAATTTTGAGTTCAGACGAGCTAGAGAGGTATTTGAGAAGCTGGAAGCTAAGAACATGGTAACTTGGAGTTCAATGATCTCTTGCTGTCTCCGGAATGACCAAGTAGAAGAAGCTATGAGAATGTTCTATGACATGGTTTGTGCAGGTTTCAAGCCAAATGAGTTCACCTTTGCGGTTACTTTTGGAGCTTGTGGATTGTGGTCCGAGTCCATTGCCTTTGGACGTCAACTCCATTGCTCCACGATTAAGCTCAACTTGGTATCAGATACTCGTGTATTCAATGCTTTACTGACCATGTATGCTAGAAGTGGTGAGGTTGAAGAACTAGAGAAGTTGTTTGAGAGAATTGAAGACCCTGATATTGTCTCTTGGTGTGCAGCTATATCTGGCTATTTCCAAAATGGATTTGACGAGAGGTCTACAAGGTTACTTTGCCAGATGCATAGGAAAGGGTACATACCTAATGAACATGGATTCTCTAGTGCCTTAAGTTCTTGTGCAAATCTTGCTTTGCTAGATCAAGGCAGGCAATTTCATTGTCTTGCATTGAAGTTGGGATGTGATCTTCTTGTTTGCACAGGGAATGCACTGGTTAACATGTATTCCAAGTGTGGGTGTATCGACGATGCAAGATTGGCATTTGATGTCATGCACACCCATGATGTTATTTCATGGAACTCGTTGATTCATGGTTATGCACATCATGGGCATGGGAAGAAGGTGATCAAAGTGTTTGATGAGATGGTGGAGTCCAGCTGCTGCATCCCAGACCATTCAACATTTGTGGGGATTTTGGCTGGATGTAGTCATGTAGGTAATGTCGATGAAGCAGTAAGATACTTTAAGATCATGAGAGATCACTATGGCATAGTACCATCTGCCTCTCACTATGCATGTATCGTTGACATGATGGGTCGAGCTGGAAGACTTGGTGAAGCTCTTCATATCATTGATCAGATGCCATTTGAAGTGGATGTTTTGGTATGGAAGACACTGTTAGCATCTTGCAAACTGCATAAGAATCTAGAACTAGGAAGTTTTGCTGCAGACAAGGTTATGGAGTTGTCTCCGAGGGACTCCGCAAGCTATGTGCTTCTCTCAAATTTGCATGCTCAGCACGGAGAATGGGAAGATGCAGAGAGAGTGAGGGGAATGATGGAGGAAAGAGGAGTCAAGAAAGATGCTGGATGGAGTTGGATTGAGACCAAGTGTGAAGTGCATGCTTTTGTTGCAAGGGATAACTCTCATCTGGAAGCTGAATCTATTTATCAGATATTAGAAGAGCTCTTTGAGGTCATGAAAGATGAAGGCTATTCGCCTTCTGCAAGCTTTAGTGATTTATGACAATCAAGGGATAGAATAATGTTTGCATTGTCTCAAGAGAATGGAAAAACTGGAGAATGTAAAGGACTGACAGAAACAAGGTAAGACAACCAAATCAAACACAATTTTACAGCATGTAAGAATCCAAATGGATAGAAAGTTCAAAGATGCTTAATTTACTCCTACTCTAGCAAAGCTTTCAAGAGGGCGGGCTTTAGTGCAATAGTTAGTTTTCTCTATTGTGAGCTAGGTATCATAGATTTGAGATATGGAAACAGCCTCTCCGCACACAGGGATAAGGCTGCATACATCTAACCTTCCCTAGATCCAATTAGTGGCAAGCATCTCATTCATTGCATCTCATTCATTAAGATGCTTTTTTTTTCTAGTGAAGCTTTCAAGATGGCTCTGTATTGTTGCAGTCTCCAACTTTTCCTGATATGAATAATGAAAATGTTTTATGAAAGAGATGAGAAGATAAAAAACAAGATCCAGTTGAATCTCCACATCCTAACATGTGCACTTCCAATTATTGAAAGATTTTGTAGTGTTCTATTTAACTCTTCATTTAGAGAAACTTTCATGCTCTTTCTGTATCTTCTCCAGTGATTTATTTTTCATGAACCATCAATCCTAGTGTGTGAAGGAAAATCAGATGTAGTTGTCTCATTTTGTATAAATTCTCAATAGTAATAAATAATAGTTTCGACTTGCTGATATCTTTATACTATTGCATAACTAATGCATTTACTCTGGATAATAGTTTTTGAGATGACCTTTCTAATTTGTGTCAACATACATGGGAAAACTGTCAAATTTTTCTTTTTATTTTGGATTGGGAGGGGGGTGGACAACTGTTACTGAGCATTTTGCTCACGATTAGATGCATACTCAATCCCATCCTCCACATTTGATTGATGATACTAGTTCAAACTGTCTTTCAAGTAAAGACCATAAAGATTAGGGAATGGTTGGCTACTAGCATGACTATCTTCTTAAAGATATTTAAGTCAGAGAAATTCAGGAAAATGTGAATAGGTAAATATCCTAGCATAAAGCTGATGAGCATTTAGAGGATACCATCCTCTAAATTAAAGGGTAGCAGAGGGGACATGCCATCCTCTAAATTAAGATTATGTAGGCACATACTTAATACGTTTGATGTTTTACTTTCCTCTAAGTAAAATAGAAATCTTATTCTCATCTCCTTGCTCGATAAATATAGCTCCACTTTTCTATTTTTCTTTTTCTTCATTTTCTTATCTATCTCTATATTCCTATCTCCATTCATCTTTTCAGTATTGTCTGTTGCATGTCTAATCACCTACTCTGCAGCTGAAAATTACTATTTTTTTAAAAAAAATCTACTTCTATTGAACAGCAACGTTACAAATCGCATTATCCTTGATACTTCTTTGATGGTCTCCACACTCAACACTTGTACTTCATATTATTCCTGTTTCACAGTAGTTGTATTTAAAACAATTTCTATATTCCAAATTGATATACATGCACAGAATTTTGAACTCATAGCATGCAACAAGAGTTATGTGAAAAAAATAAAAGCCCCTTTAGCATTAAATATATAATTTGTAAATAGTGGAATCTATTTCGCATTGGATGTTAGGGTCATTTCTTGGTATGAAAGGTGCTCTCTTTTAGAATTGTTTTTCTATTTTCTTATTTTCTTTTATTTATTTATTTCTCTATTTCAAGAGGAACTGGAATGTTTTGTGGAAACTGCCTAAAGTCCACCCTCTCTTCCCTTTTTTTTAAGAGAAAGAACCCGCTACTTGAATTGGTGACTCAGCTTCGCAAGTTACCCCTCGGGCCATGGCAAAATGATTGAAGTTTCCAACAGGATAAGTTTTAACACATCAATCCTGAAATGCTTAGATTGTTAAGAGTGCATGAACTAGTGATCCTACAAAGCATACTGTTCATGACTAACGGTCATAAATCATTTGCTTATGAAAAGGGGGAATCAGAGTGACCAATCATCATTATTCATTGCCATATTATACTCATAACAGATTTATAAAATGATCTGCATGTAACACTGCCTCCTGATCTAAGAGGAATGACATGCATTATTAATATCTGTACACCACATTAATTAGATTGTTTGACCTCTTTCCTTCACAATAATTATAATAATATTTCTTTGGGTGGTAGTTTAATAATAATTCAGACCTCTGTAACCAAACAAAATAATAGTTCAGACTTCATCAGAAGTGTACGGTGACCAAACCCTGTAAAGCTCATGAATTCTCTTGTTGTACACATGATGAAGAATTATTTCTGCATTCTCACATGAATGACCTTTACTCTGAACTTGTAGGATGAGAGACATTGTGCTGCTATTTGCAAAATGAATAGTGATAACAATATTCAAATTGTGAAAACTAGGGGGGAAACAGTAACTGCACTTTCTTGTTCTAGCTAGTTACTTGCTGAACTTAGAAATATATTGCCAAAAAAAAAATCTACTCATTTATTCACCTGCAGCAAGTCAGCCTCTGTTCAAGTGGATATCACTTTACTACTAGCTCAATCTTGCATTCTCAAAGCACTTCCAGGGACATTAACCCTGACCCTCTGTCAGAATAGTCATTACCATATGTGAAAGTTGCAACTTACAAATACTGTAGCAGCAGCAAGGAAGTTTGGATCCCAGAGATCTACTTCCTGCCTGTCAATCAGGATTTCAACCACCCTTTTTCATTGGCAACCACTAGCCAAAGCATCAGCTCCCCTTTTTGCTAACCTTGGGTTCATCCTGCCTGAAGCAATAAGGCTATACCAATAATAACCAACCAAAGTCTACCAACTGCTAGAGTGACTGAAACAAGAATATATGGAACAGCTGAGAATTCCACTGTCCCTTGGATTCATTCTGCTAGTACCAATAAGCTGAGTTACTTATTCTCCTTTCAAGAACAAAAAATATATTGGTAAAAAACAAAGTTTAAAGTATATGCAGCTTATTAAAGATGGAGAAGGTAAATATTTAATCATTTTATTTCTCATACAAGAAACAACATACAGTTAATCATACATAACAAATGCTTGTCAGACATGTTATTAGTTTATAATCTTAGATCTCAGACCATCTCGCCCCTCTGTTTCCTTTTCATCATCATCATCATCATCATCATCATCTTCTTCTTCTTCTTCTTCTTCTCTTATGCCACCATATATACAATAGGCATTAAATTCTGGCAGAACCATCTCTGTTGAAAGAATAAAGGCATCCCGATGGCATCAAGTTGGGAAGCCTCTTTAGAGGATTCACTCTACAAAAAGAAACCCCGGAAGTTGATACATGTACAATAATCCATGATAGTAGATGAATTCAGGTACGCAACTTCTGTTAGCGGCATAATCTAACAGTGCATGCCACTGCTTGGGCCCAATACTTCAGCCTTGCTTTAACCTCTTCAGGATGGTCCCCTAGGAGAGAAGAACAGAAAAGAACCGAATCAGAAGGGTGATAAGAAAAAAGATGAGAAATAAAGTGAATCCATATCTTTGATACAATAGTAAACAATAGTTACCAACCACCAAAAGGAAGGCAAGATTTCTAAGATGCAGGCCTTTTTAGCAAATTCTGGGGTTAAAGATTTAGAAAAATTAAATAAGCTAGTCATTGATCAATCTTATACTAGCCTATCTTAGATGGACACTTGGAAGAAGCTACTCGGTCATTAGACAGAAGAAACTCAAGTTATACTAATAGTTTATCACCAATCAAAATAGTAAGATGAATCTGTACTTAGAAGATCACTTACTTCCGGCCATGCCAAATACTGCGTCCTACACGAAGAACAGTAGAAACAAATGCATAAACCATCTTGATTTATGAAAATTTATTTATAAGGTCCGTTCAGCATATAATCCATCTGGAAATCAACACAGCCATCAAGTGGCATTGAAGAATAGCATGGGAAATGACAAGAAAAGGCCATATTTTCTCCTTTTCTTATGTAAACATTTTTTTTGATGATAAAGGGAGGCTAAAAGGAGCCACACGACTTTTATTAAAATAGATAAAAGAAATTACAATTTGGAAGAGAGAACAAGATCAATTACAAAGAAATCCTTGATTTTTCATATGTAAACATTGGTAAAGCCATCAGTCTTAGCTGGAACAAGGAAAGCCACATTATCAACTTTGAACTCCTTAAAATTATAACTAAATGGCATCTATATCAAACAACCTGATTAAATTTGTACCCGAAGACAAGTGAATCATCTCAATAGGAAAAGATCTCAGTATAAAACTGCCTCAATGGGAATGAAAGACTCGATTAATCTTATTTTCAGAAGCTAAACTTTCTTGGACACGTCTATGAATACCAAACTACTAAGAAATCTAGTCTCATATGGTTGCTCAATGGAACCAAAGCAATCCCTTTAACATATCATCAATCCTTCATCCATTTATTATTCAATATCAAGAAGAATTCTGTTTAAGAATTCTCAAGAAAATTGGAAAAAAAAAATCAAGTCTTTCTCCCATATATCAAACAGAAAAGAAATTCCAAGCAACCCCGTAATGAGAGAAGGGAATAAAAATCATGTTTTCGCCAGTTACATACACATTGACAAATAAATAAAAATTGAAACTTTCAAGAATCAAATTCCTCAAGAAAACGAAAGACACGGATACGAAACAAGAACCAATCTTACCAGGTTCGGAGATCCTCCAATTGGCGATGGGAAGCGAGCTCACCGCGGCGCACTGCTCCACGGCCTCCCCGGATCCATCCGGCGATCGGTGCTGCTGCTCGTCCTGGAACCGCTGGCTCATGGAATAGCAGAGCTCGAGGGCCGGCAGGGTGTTGCAAAGCTCGGGGATCTCCTCGTAGCTGAACCCAAACCCCAAGTCGAGGCACCCCTTGAGCTCCTCCAGGTCCTCGTCCGTGAGGCTCTTGGTCCTCCCGAACCCCTCCGACCCCTCCTCCCCGCCGCCCTCCGACCCCTCCACGTAGCCCTCCAGCATCACCCCGCCGCTCTTCCTCGGCCATGTCTCCTCCCTCCCCACCCTCCCCTCAAACAAAATCACCTCCTCCTCCTCCTCTTCCCCCGCCACCGGCGGCGGCGTCTCCCTCCGCTGCTCCCGCATCTTCTTCGGCGCCGGGAAGGCGCTATGGCTAAGGTTTGAGATCGAAACAGGGAATTCTGTCTCCGGTTCAGAGGAATAGCTCCCCATCTCTCTCGCGCGCGCGCTCTCGCTCGCTCTCTCTCTCTCTCTCGCTCGCTCTCTCTCTCTCTCTCGCTCGCCCGCCCTCCCTCTCTGGGGTGGTGTTCGAAGAGAAGGGGTCTAGGGGCATTATATCAGAGGTGCCGGCCTTGGAGCTTTCCCCATTCTCATCCCATGGGTCGTGATGGATGGGAATGGTATGATGGTATGATGGTATGCGAATGGTATGTGAGATGCCAAGCTGGGCTTGGGATTTGATGGTGAAACGGGAAACGCGATTTGTTTTGTTTATTAATTTTATGGACGTGGTCGTCACGTATGGAAGGGATGAGAAATTGAGCACAAGAAGGATGGTGTTTTTGTTGCGTACGGAACGGATAGGAAGGCTGTGCAGCTACGGAAATGATTGTTTTTCCAAAATATGGAAAGCTTGTGAGAGATGAATTCAAGCGTCTGGTCTGGTTGATAAAAGTTTTGTTTTAGGATTCCTACAGCTGCAGGCAAAATAGCATGAGAAACTCTCTTTTTCAAAATAATTATTTTTTTGGTTATTTATTTTAAACAAGTAAAATTTAAAAAGATATTACTATATTTCTAAGATTTTATTTTAAAATTAAATTACTTTTTACTTTTTATTTTTTGTAGATTTGCTTACCACCAAGAATATGCAATTCCAGCCCTACGATAATTTGAAATTATAATTCTTAAAATGATTGTTATTCTATGGCAGAAAACGATGGTCGGTAAAAAAAAATAACAGTATTATTTTTCAGAATAGACTACTTATTAATTTTTCAATCAAGGAAAAAAATTAATTAGAGTAAAAAAGTTATTATTTATTTAAACATATTTTAAAATGAGGTGGCACATTTACGGGCTAATATCTTCAGGTGTCTTGTTTCCTGAAATGCATTTCACATTTCCTAACCCTGCTCTATTTACTCTCTTTTGCAGCATAAGCTAAGATACCAGTTTGGCATCATTTTTATTTTTTTATCCTCCCAAAATATATTTTTTATTTTTATTTTAATCTTAAATATAAAATATATTTGTTATAGTTAGTTATTTTTAGCGCATTGAACATAATAATGCCAAGAAATTTATGATAATAACAAAGAAGATAATGCATGCGCATACCGTGGTGGTAGTGGTGGGATGGTAACACTATGGTAGGGGTGATAACAATTGCAGTGGTTGCAATGGTGCAGGAGTATTGGCAATGTATAGTAAAGATGATGACAATATTAGCGGTGGTATGGTATAAGTGGTAGCTGTAATGGTGGTGGTTGGAGTACCGACTATATAGTCGAGGTAACAAAGATGGCGGCGATGGTGGTGGTAGCGCTGAGGATGGTGGTAGCAGTGCCGGTCATATGGCAAAGGCAGTGAAGGTTGGCATCAACAATGTTGGAAGGTAGCAATGGTGGAGGGATTGGTGGTGGTGGAGGTGGCAAAAGTAGTGAAGGCAATGACTGCAATAATGGAGAAGGTAATAGAGGTGGTGGTGAAGATAGTATTGATGATGGTGATAAAAAAATAAAATATGAGTTTTTTATTTTTAAAATATGGAAAGTAATGATTTTTTACTTTCTTTTTCTTAATAATGAAAATAATTTTTTAAAAATAAAAACAATAACACTAAATATGTTTTTCTTTTCGATTCTATTTTTTGTCATTCTATTTTTTAAAAATAAAAAATGAGAAATAAAAGCAATGCCAAAAAGCTCCTAAAGAACACAAAAATAACAATAATTCTTCTTATCATGCAATAACCATTACAACAAAATATTGATTGTTTCATATATTTCTGTTAGACTACGTCTAACGATGGTTATCTGAAACTGTATAATTTTATGAGTTTAATATTACTATGGGATATTCTACTTCTGGCTACAAAATAAAACTGACTCATTGGCATTACACTTTTTTTTTTGGAAAATCGAATGATTTAAATTAATCGAGTATAAACATCAGTGGGAATCAAGAAATAAAATATCAAAAAGCTGAATAGAAGATCTGCCAAAGAAACCCATAATATAAATCTTGTATGGTTTGCCACATGAGATGTCATCCAATCAACTGTACTGTTAATTTCTCTTTGAATATGTAAAATTTCAATTAACAACAATGAGCACATCATTCGCCAATAGTCCTGAAAAAGTGGATGAAGACTTCTAAATAATTACTATCATAGAGTTTCTCTCTAAATAAATTTGTAAAGCTCTTAAATATGTATATAGCATAATTCAAACCTTCCTAAGTTCCACATAACTCCGTCATTCGAATTGGCATGCAGCTAGTAGTGCATCACTAGCAATGTGTATAATAAAGTCTGCTCCGCCACAAGCACATTTTCCTATCACACTCTCGTTAAAATTGACCTTGAGAAAATAGGAGGTGTGGATCCCAAGAGAAGTAAGTTAACTATGAAGATGCAGAAATTGCATAGGAAGAGCCACAGATTGCCCCGACCGCCAAAGATCACTCTGCAACAGTCACCTGAAGAAATTCATGAGCTAGGATATGGAGGCTTTTAATAGAATTAATCTAGTACTCCGTCTCATATGGTACTACTAGTTTTGCAAATAAAAATTCGGTTCCACTAATTGGACTATCTCAAGATCTGGATTAATCAAAATTGCGAAGCTATTTATCCAGTGGAAGGAGGAAAAAAGAGGTTTGTAACTATGCAGCAAGCCTAGCAACATAGACGTTCACTGCATATGCCTGCTCTATTCTGATTACACGTGAATTACAGCTTTGGCTATGCGCGGTACACTGAATAAAGAAGAGTGTATGGAAAAAAAAAGAGGCCAAAAGCGATAACCACCAACTGATCATAGAATTGAATGCAATGATTTTTTTTCCCACGTAATCAGGCGTGACGCCCGTCGACAAGTAAAGGCTTATGATTGGTGGTTGTTGGTTGGAAAGCAAGAAGTTCATGAGAAGAAACAAGACTTTTGGCTACGAAGCAACCAATCCAAGTTTATTGGCTTACAAACGCACGCAAGTGAAGAGGGCGCCCACCGTTCTCTCTTTCTTATGTATCTCAAATATATGGCTGAGACCTCATGAAGAAATACCAAATTGAACCAAATGAGATTAATAGAAAAACGTAAAGGTGGGCATCACTTTCATTTTTTTATTTTTATAAATAAAAATATTTTTTATTTGGTTTCTAATTTAAAAATATAAATATATTAGGTATAGTTAATTATATATATATATATATATATATATATATATATGATGCATACGACCAAGGTAATAATAGGAATAGCCAAGATATGTAGATTATATTGGTGGGTGGTGGCAACGACAATAATGGTGGGGACATTGATGATGTGGTGATGGCGGTGATGACAGTGGTGGTGGTGTGGCAAAGGTTGTGGTGACGACAGTAATAGCATAGTAGTGGTTGCAGTGACGGTGGTGGTAGCAATGATAGTAGTGATGGTGGTGGTATCAATGATAATGGTGATTGGCGATAGAAATGACGATAGTGGCAGTGGTTGTAATAATAATAATAGTGGTGATAGTAGCGATGGATGATAAGATCATGAGTTTTCTGATTTTGAAAATAGTGAAGCAAGAATTTCTTACTCTTATTTTTCTAAAATAAAAACAATAGTATTGAATATATTTTTTCAATTATTGTAATTTAGTTTTTAAAAATAAAAAATAAAATCAATACGAAACAGGCCTTGAGCTTCTCTTCCTTCAAAAACTATGATTCTAGAAATCCTCACTAAACTTGTTAGATATTCAACAAGATTATTGATCAAGATATCCACATATCCACATCTAGTAGCAGGGCTGGCTGCCAGAGAAAATATATTGGGATGCCGTGACGTGGATGAAAAAGAGAATAAAAATCGAAAGTTGGAGGAATTAGATAATCAAGTTTCTCTAATAAGTAGAAACTCTTATTTCTCTTTTAAAACTTTTATTAGCAACTGTAGATTGCTCGAGCATACTTTTTCTTCTTCTTTTTAACTTTATCTGGCCAAGTGAAATTACATGAATGAGTTCACTGAATGTCAAACAAATGATGAGCACTTATGAATTCCCATTATGTATTAGTAATAGATGAAGGTATTCGCTTATGAGTTTATACAATATGTAACTCAAAATTAGTCTTCTGCAATAATGTATTAATTAAGTTATGTGAAATTATAAATCCAAAAATCCTTTAATCCTACTTCTGCATGGAGCAGTATTGATACACCAAACAAGTCTCACTTCCAACCTCTAAGAAACATAACATCCAAAGCAAGGATGAGGTAAAACTATAATTATTAAGGTATTAACGTTATTTCATGATGAATATCCATAAAAGTTTATCGTTTTCATAAATTATGAGTATACAATGATTAACATTCACAAACTTACTTAATTTGTAGCAAAAAATTGGTCGATTTGGAGTCTTTTGGGAGAAGAGAGGCCTAACAAACTCAAGCATGCAACCTTTAATCCTAACAAGGATTACTCACATGCTGACCTTAATCTGAAAGGCACATTTGTGAATAATTCAGTGCTGCTACATTTTTTTGATACCATTGTTGAAGATTGGGGGTGTGCATTGCCTACAAGCTTACCAAATTTTTATTGACAGTGCAACTTTAATTTAAAACCAGTGCTCTGGAAACATTGGCTTCAAATGAAAAGAGAAACCCAACTAAAGTCCTTGGCCTATCAAAATCTTTCATATAGCAATGCTCTTATAGAAAATACTAATAATTGATAAAAACAAACGGCTAGTCTCTGTTAGAAAATTATGAAGACGCATTTTTTCAACCACAAATAAAAAGGGACACATTTACACATATCTATCCTAGTTGCATATAACTAAATGTCAATTTATCATCAACATTCCATTACTTCTCGTTCAACATATTTTCACGCGCCATTTTAATCTACCCAATTAATCCATGATCATAATGTAAATTATCTTCCTCTAAATTTTGATAGTCTAATAAACAAAAATCTATGTAAAGTTCTCTTTCCATTTGAAACTAACCATGTCAGTGTGTCAGTATATTAGTTCAAAACCAAGTTCTAAGACCAATACTCTCCTCTTCATTCTTCTACAATGCTGAGCCTTCATCCATATTGCGATGCTATTATATATCAATACTTTTTAGTAGAGGTGGTAATGCTTAACCATTTCAACTCATTTGATTTGTTTCACTCCATCATAAATTAAGCTATATTATTTTTTTAATAAATTATACCTTTTAGTTAAATTCAGATTAATAGATTTCTGATCTATCATATATTCGATCTAATCGCACGATCTTGCTACCCTATGTTTTGCATCCATGGAAAGTGAACATCTAATTTGTTGTTTTCTCAGGAGAAATACAAAAACTCTCAATTCTCAATATTTCCTCTCAGAAGATCCGGGTGGGGGTTGTCTTTTTCCATGCACGCATCTTGACGTGCGAAGCGCTGCTGCTGGGGAGGTGTCCCACCCCCAGGGGGTGTTATGGTCATTTCACAGACACAAAACGTGGCCAGATAAGCATGACCACCGAAGATGGCCGCGCGAGAATGGCAATGAATAGGTGGGGGCCCACCTGGCTCTTGGCCACGAGCCGTCCGCGTCTTGCTTTCGTTGTCTTCCACTGGGTGGTGGACGCGTGTCGTGTAGGCCAGAGGATCATGTGGTCGGAAGCTGGCACCAGCGGAACCCCGCCACGTGGATCCTGTGGAGCGGCTCGGCGGCCGAGAGGCGGCCGTGATGGCCTTTGTCTTCCGGCTAGCTGACTGGTTAGTTGAAACCGCTGGCTGTCGCCGTGATTTGCGGAGACGTAGATCCAACGTTGTAAAAAATAGTCATCATTTCTGCTGCTGTTTGTTTGTTTGTTTGTTTTTTTGGGTTAACCCTCCTTTTCGTACTCAAAGATATATGCCGGATAGTGTCCTTTTAACTAGGGTTAGGAGGTGTGGAGTTGGCACCAAGCTCAATTTATCAATAATGATGGAGCTAAAGTTATATTGAGAGAAATGTATCAAGATCCAAGAAAAACTTACTATCTTGATTTTAGAGATGATGTTTAGCTGCAAATGGAAAAAATCAATTTTTTCTTCCTTCTACGGAGAGTAGTGCTAATTATAGGTGCCTACACACTAGTCGTAGCAAGACCAATCCTGACATAGATTATCAAAAACTCGCTGATCTAAGTCATTTAAAAAAAATCAAAAATTTGCATTAGTTATATTATTTAAATTATTCATTTTGATCACTAGATGTATAGATGAGGAATCTCTCAATCATATAATTTTTAACGGTGCATCCTCTAGAGATAATAAGTCACATTCAATATCTTGAATCATCGATACTGGATATCTGTCATCCCATTAGTATTGATCTTATTAAGACTTTTTTATGCCCATATAATAACTCTACTATATATATATATATAGTACAAAAATAATAAAGCAACTTTTCGATATATAACATGATTAGTATAATGATATATCTATAATCATGATGATTGTTAGCTAATTATTAGATTTATTTTATGCTAATATTTTATCATTTATATATAATAATATAGAGATTGATGCAATATTTTTAATTGAAGATTTTGCTAATTAAATAATATTTGTTGAGAGTCAGATGTGAAATTTAGTGCTACATGAATAAATTCTAGAAGAGGGAAAAATTGATAATATATGACTGGACCAGAACCTAACTGTCTAAAATATTTTATTTGATTGGATTCTGGCATGTGTATCAAATTCTTCCTATATCTATCTTTGCTGATATTGATATTTTGATATTATTATTATTAATTTTTATTTCAACTAACACTTTGTTTTTAATTAGAAAAGACAATCTCTATGCTAGGCCATTATATTCTTTGTCTATCAATGAAAATAATCTTATAGAACTGCTATAAGGGCATTAAAAATTTGTTATAGTCTTTTTGATTGGGAAACTTGTCTTGGTCTTACAAATACCTTCCTTTCAAATAGATAATGTA